>NC_062544.1:260450390-260753420 GCF_016906955.1 Phacochoerus africanus
ATAATATTTTAAGATTCACCACGTGGTGGCTTATATCAGAGTTTCATTCATTCCTTTTAAGTTAGTATATTTCATTGTATAGTGTTAACTCCTTTTATTTTTCTGTTCATCAGTTCATAACCATTTAGGTTGTTTCCATCTTTTAGTTATTTTGAATAATGCTTCTGAAAACATTCAGGCACAGGTTTAAATTTGAGCACCTGTTTGTAATTCTTTTGGGTGGATACCTAAGAGTGGAATTGGTGAGTCATAAGAAGAATAGTCAAACTGATTTCCACATCTCTTAACTCTTACTCCAAAAACGTAATTTTAGAAAATTAGATAACATTTCACATTCCAAAATAAGGCATCCCTGCTCAGTTTGATTAAGTACACTGCTCAAGTCTCAAAGGCATGTAATACAGACATGCATTCATTTGGAATTATTATGCATTTATGCCATCTTCTCATCTGTTTTCTTTGTTAAAGGGTTTATAGGGTGACCTTAACCAAAACATTGTCTAGAAGCTTGTATCTAAGGACAAATATATTCTGTGTTAAATAATAATAATCCAGCTTGTCTCTGTGGAGGCACCAGTTTGATTCTCAGCCCAGGACAGTGGGGCAGTGGGTTAAAGATCTGGCATTGCTGTAGTCGTGGCATAGGTCACAGCTCTGGCTTGGATTCAAACCCTAGCCTGGGAACTTCCACATGCCATGGGGGCAGCTGAAAAAGAAAAAAATAGACAGATAAAATAAAATTAGTGTCCTAGGAAAACGCATCTTTCTGGTTGCCCACAGCACCTGGACCACCTGATGAGGAAGGCTTACCCTCCCTGTCTCATCCAGTAGCTTCAAAGGGCATTTAACATACAACAAGGGAATCTACCAATCCTGGAACTGCAAGGCTAAGTAGAAGGGACCCTTCTCGATTTTTTTTTCCTCAGTCTAATAGGCTCCGGCTACCCATCAAGCAAGTATGTGGAAGTTTGTGCACATACATCATATTCTGGAGGGATTTCCATTTCTCTTTCCTCCCCCTCTTGCATGGATCACAAATCTTGCACATATCTAAGACTTCATCAGGCAAGTGTTCAATAGTCAAGGAGCATCTTGACTCAAACTGAATTCCTTGGCTTGAGATTATTCTAGTGGGGAAATTGGCCAAGCACAAATGACCAAGTAAGGTCTCCAGCCAAAGCAACTCACAGCAGCGCAGGCCTTGAGGCATCACAGGAGTGACAAAGGAGCTCAAGGCCAAGGACAGAAGTATAGTGAAATTATAAATAAAGGAGTTCCCGTCGTGACCCAGTGATTAATGAATCCTTGGCCTTGCTCAGTGGGTTAGGGATCTGGCATTGCCATGGGCTCTGGGGTAGGTTGCAGATGCAGCTCAGATCCCATGTTGCTGTGGCTGTGGCATTGGCCGGTGGCTATAGCTCCAATTGGACCCCTAGCCTGGGAACCTCCATGTGTGGCAAATGTGGCCCTAGAAAAGACCAAAAAAAAGTAATTAATTAATTAGTTTAATTAATTAAATAAAGGCTTTGAGTTTGTAAAAATAAAAAATAGGTTGTGAGTTAGAATGCATGTTGGGTCAGGGTATATGGATTAAGACAGAGATTATTATTAGGGCCTCCATGGGGACTCACTGTTACAATGGCTCTTTATGCTGACCCATGAGACTGACCACCTTGCTCAAGTAACATCCTGCTTTTGCTGCTGGTGCCTACTTTCCCAAGACTACAAGACCCGCCCTCCTGTGGGACACTACATACCTCCAGCTTTCTCAAGATTACAAGACCACCCTACCATGAGACACCTCCGACTTTCTCATGACTACATGACCACCAGAGTCCAGCTGCAGGAGAAAGATAAACTAACCTTCCCCCGTTTTAGGGAATCAATTTCCCATCTCTCGGGTATAAGAAGGCCCCACCAGAAGGGTGGGGGACTGGCTTTTTCCAAGGGTCAGTCACCCTCTCCTTTTCCTTCTAATAAATTTTCTTCTCTTTGCCTGAACACCCAGCTTGTTTTCTTTTTTCCATATTTGCCTTACAGCTATAAATACTAGGGTGTCTGTGGTAGGCAGCATTCTAAGGTTGTTCCCCTAAATCCCTATCCTCGGGCTTACATGCCTTGTATAATTTTCTCCTGGAGTACAGTCAGAATCTGTGACTATCAAAGGTGAAGGGCTTTTACAAGTATAATTAAAGTCCCTAATCAGTTGGTTTTGAGTTAATTAAAAGGGAAATTACCATGAGTGAGCCAGACCTAATCAAGTGAAGCCTTGAGGCTAGCCTTGAAGAAGTAAGCTGCTTTGTTGTGGAAGGCCAATGGAAGAAGCCATTGAGGGATGGAAAGCCACCTCTAGGAGCTGAAAGTGACCTCTGACCAATAGCTTGGAAGAGAATGGGAATCTTAGTTATACAGCTGTAAGAATGAATTCTACCAATGACCTGGGGGAGCTTGGAAGTATATTTTCTGACTTGAACCTCCAGCTGAGGATGCAGCCATCAAGACCTATATTTCAGCCATGTGAGGCATTGAGCAAGGAAACAAACTAAAATGTGCCAGATCCCTGACCCACTGGAACTGTGAGATAATAAATTAATATTGTGATAAGCTGCTCAATTTGTGGCAATTTTTTAGGTGGCAATAGAAAATTAATACCATGCCAAAGGCCACAGTGTGTGTGTGCATGCACACTGTGTGACTTCAGAAAACATGGTGGCTTTGAAACATTGGCAGGCGTACTTTGCAGTTTCCCCACTAGAATAATCTCTCCATATTTACTTGCTATTTTCCCATATGTCTTTTGTGCAGTTATCCTTGACTTGAGTTTTATGTCTAAATTGCTCTTTTCCTGCTTATTTTATATGCACACCTTCGATAGTTAAATTTAATAAATGTTTTTTGTTCTCATCTTGATGATGATGCAATGATCTACACAAAGGATTTGCACGTTAATGTCTTTGGTACTCATAAGTGGAGGTCTAAAACCCTAAACACTTACAAACACTTTTCTGTTCTGAATCCCAAGTTGCACTTACAAGCAGAATAAGGAAGAGAAGAAATTAGAGACCTGCTGCAATGAGATTTAAAGTTCCTAGGGGAGAGGTAAACCTAACAGAAAACTGGCAGTGTGTGTGTGTAATCACACAGACCATTGAGATGTGGGTGTTACTGTTTAGTTAGCCCCGGAATTATATAGAGGCCTTAAGCAATTTTGTTTTGGTGATTTCAGAGCACAGAGTTGTCTATATCTGTATCGTGGGATGTGGTTTGAATAAAAATACACTGCAAGAGCGATTCGGAACTCTCCATTGCATGGCAGTGCAAGCACCAAAGTCTCCCATTTCATAAAAGACAGATGGACAACAAGTGTCCTTCTGTTCTTTGTACAGAGCTCAAAATGAATGGGATTTATCAGGATTTTATTCTAATCCCTCTTCTTAAGGGCCTCTGGCTGTTAGTTTGGGCTGGCAAGAGAAGGGAACCAGATGCTTAAATGCCCAAAGGCAGAGTTCCTAGGTTAAAAAAAGTTTTTAAATGAGTTCTTGTATTTGCCTATGGCCTTCTAAGCATAAACATTTCTAATTGATATCAGTGGACTTGGATTATGAATTAATCTAAACAGTCAGCTCTTGCTTCTCCAAACAAAACCAGAAAGTGTCAACTAAATCTTTAGTAATAGGTGTATCTGCGCTTGTTATCCTGGAGAATAAAAGCCAGTATCAAAATTTCTAAATAACAATGATAAAAATGTGTTCACGAAGTAGACTATTTTCATTTTTAAATTCTCATAAAATGCACTCCCTCCTGGCATAGACCATCCTGCATGAACATACTTGCAAAGCCTCCAGCTGTTCCCCTTCATTTTCCCCCCATCAATTCCAACTATCATCTTAAAAAGGCACAATAGGATTTTCCCAAATAATCACCAACACATGATGAAATTACTTCTCCTGATCTAAGAACTCCAGCAAAGAATTTGTAGGAGATTACGATCTCATTTTCAAATAGTGCCCTATTCAGATGTAACTACAACCACCCTACAGTTAGAGAAATAATTTCTTGTTGCTACACTTCAGGAGGTCTCCTGTTATCTTAACAACTGTCATGAAATTCTAAAAGATAAATTAATTTACATTTGCTCTCATAAAAAGAAAAAAAAAAGACTAAGATGTACTCTTAAAATCTCTGAGGTGAGACTTGAGAATCCCCAGGAATTTTAGATGCAGCTAGTCTATAGACTGGAGCTTAGGATCACAAAAATGAGGAGCTATGTCAATATGTCTCATTGATTGGAGAGAGTGTTGCTTGTGATGTAATACTTGAAAATGAGTTACCCTGACTTACAATTTAAAAGACAGACTTTAGGAGAAAAGGGAACCCTCCTGCACTGTTGGTGGGAATGTCAACTGGTACAGCCACTATGGAGAACAGTTTGGAGATACCTTAGAAATCTATACATAGAACTTCCATATGACCCCGCATCCCACTCTTGGGCATCTATCCAGACAAAACTCTACTTAAAAGAGACACGTGCACCCGCATGTTCATTGCAGCACTATACACAATAGCCAAGACATGGAAACAACCCAAATGTCCATCGACAGATGAGTGGATTCGGAAGAGGTGGCATATATACACAATGGAATACTACTCAGCCATAAAAAAGAATGATATAATGCCATTTGCAGCAACATGGATGGAACTAGAGACTCTCATACTGAGTGAAATGAGCCAGAAAGACAAAGACAAATACCATATGATATCACTTATAACTGGAATCTAATATCCAGCACAAATGAACATCTCCTCAGAAAAGAAAATCATGGACTTGGAGAAGAGACTTGTGGCTGCCTGATGGGAGGGGGAGGCAGTGGGAGGGATCGGGAGTTTGGGTTTATCAGACACAACTTAGCATAGATTTACAAGGAGATCCTGCTGAGTAGCATTGAGAACTTTGTCTAGATACTCATGTTGCAACAGAAGAAAGGGTGGGGGAAAAAATGTAATTGTAATGTATACATGTAAGGATAACCTGACCCCCTTGCTGTACAGTAGGAAAATAAAATTAAAAAAAAAATTATAAAAGACAGACTTTGGTATGAATCCTTGCATTTAACTTCCCATTCTCCCAAATCCCCAATGGAATGGATAAAGAAATTCAAAAATTGTGGAAAATCTGAATCAGTTCTGAAAATCAGGGAAGGAAGCCAACCTATTATGTGAAGAGTCAAGAAATTTCTGCAGAATATAGTGCCGTATTGGGACCACCCTAGAATTGCTGGCCAACCCATGACGCACAAATAGGGCCTGGAGTGTAAATGATCCTTATGACAATGGTTGGAGGTTTGGGGAGGGGGGGGTGCAAATCTAGAGCTAGCAAGGGTGATATGACTACATAATTTTCTCCCAGTTTATACTTGAACTACAGAGCAAGTAGAATGGGGACAGTGCCACAGCTAGGCCTCCAAAGAGAGGCCTTCCTAGTTAAAGAATAGGAACATTATCCCACAAACAAAGAGGGAATAGACGCTCTTTGGTGTAGAGGCCGCACTCCCTGGAGTGGCTGCCCCTGGCTTTAATGCACACACTGCTCCTCAGAGGTAATGGCCCCATAATTTGGCAATGTAAAATTACAGTAGGACTAATCATACCTTCCTTTCTCTTTCCTTCTTTCCTTCCTTTTTCTCTCTCTCCTTCCTTCTTTCTTCTCTCCTCTCCTCCATCTTCCCCCTTTTTGGTTTAGAACAAAACAGCCTTTGAAAAAAAAATTGCACAAATCTCCAAATATGGACAAGTTGACAATTTCCTTTATTACTTGACTGGTAATTGATTCTCCATTCTCTATTCCACTCAAGCATGCTTATTTGGTAGGATAAGCAAAGATAAAATTATAAAGATTCAGTAGTTTTTTGTTTTGTTTTGTTTTTTTAAGGGAAACTAAGCTAATCTGGCAGAAAAAAATATCCCCTTAGAAATGGCTTTAATAAAGTTACTGTGCTCCCTGATGGACTACCAGTTAAGTATTCAGCCTTGTCACTGCTGTGGCTTGGGTTTGATCCTGGCCTCAGACTTTCCACATTTCACAAGTGGGGCCAAAAATAAAAGGTTTTATTAGTAAAAGCTAAGAAAAACTATAGGAAGTTGCTAACATGTATTTCCTAAAAGATTCAAGAGGACATTTTTGTCTATTAAGGACATTTTGTCTGTGAGGCCATAAAAAAATGTATAATCTGAGAACAAGGAAAGTTGCTTTGATATGAAAAATATGGCCGGAGTTCCCATCATGGCTCAGTGGTTAACGGGTCCAACTGGGAACCATGGGGTTGCAGGTTCAATCCCTGGCCTAGCTCAGTGGGTTGAAGATCCAGCATTGCCATGACCTGTGGTATAGGTTGCAGATGCACCTCAGATCCCGTGATGCTGTGGCTCTGGCATAGGCCAGTGGCTACAGCTCTGATTGGACCCCTAGCCTGGGAACCTCCATATGCTGTGGGAGCAGCCCTAGAAATGGCAAAAAAGAAAAAGAAAAATATGACCATTAAATTTTATAATGCAATGGAATTCAAAACACAAGATGAGATTCTATAAAATTAGAATCAGTGAATTAGAAAAATAAGCTAGACAAATTCTTTCAGAACTTATAGAGAAAGTGGAAAATGTTGCTGAGAAAGTTTAAAAGTTTAGAAGACAAATCCAGGAAATCGAAAATAAGTTTTATAGGAGTTCCTGTTGAGTCTCAGCAAGTTAAGGACACAACATTGTCTCTGTGAGAATGCAAGTTTGATCCCTGGCCTCACTCAGTGTGTTAAGAACCCAACGTTGCCACAGGCTTTGGCATTGGTCTCAGATGCAGCTGAGATCTGGTATTGCCATGGCTGTGGCTTAGGCTGCAGCTGCAGCTCCTATTCAACCCCTGGCCCTGGAAGTTCCATATGCCACGGGTGCAGCCATAAAAAGAAAAGAATAAAATAAGTTTTATAAGTCTAGAAGGAAAGACTCAGCTGATGGAACAGCAAAAATCTTAAAAAGAAGAAGAAAAAGGATGGGTGAAGGTGATCAAAAGTTAAAACTTCCAGTTACAGAACGCATAAATTCTGGGGTTATAATATATAGTAGCATGGTGACTGTAATGAATAATATTGTATTTCATGTTTGAAAGTTGCCAAGAGAATAGATTTTAAACGTTCTCATCATCACAAGAAAAAAAAATTAAAACTGTGTGTGGTAATAGATGTTAACTAGACTTACTGTGGTGGTCCTTTTGCAATATATGCATATATCAAATCATAATATTGTACGCTTGAAACCAATAGAATGTTATACATGAAAATACAAAAAAAAGAAGAAAAAGCATTAAAAAATAAAATTCATCTGTGGTAAGGAAAGTCATGTAATTCCAAATATAAAAGACGTATTTAATTAAAACACATTTAAACCTGATATATCCTGGTGAAATATTTAAATTTCAGGACTAGAGAAAAAATTTTACAAGCATTCATGTGGTGGGGTGGTATAGCTAAGTAATTTACAAAAGGAAAATGTGCACTTTCAGGTTGGCATCAAACTTCTCTGCAATACTAAATATCAGAGGCTTGGACTTCATGTTGTGGCTCAGCATACTAACAACCTGACATTGTCTTCAGGAGAATGTGGGTTCAATCCCTGGCCTCACTTAGTAGGTTATTTTGGCATTGCCACAAGCTGCAGCATAGGTCTTAGATGTGGCTCAGATCCAGTGTTGCTGTGGCTGTGGCTTAGGCTATGGTGTGGGCTGCAGCTATAGCTCCAATTCAACCTCTGGCCTGGGAACTTCCATGTGCCGTAGGTATGGTCATAAAAGAGACAGATAGATAGATAGATAGATAGATAGATAGATAGATAGATAGATAGATAGATAATCAGGGGTTCTTAAATCAATGTCTTTGGGCTTAAGAAAATCATTCTATTATCCAAGAATTCCATATCCAGTCAAGCTGATACATTTGCAAGAGAAAAGAAAATACAGCAAATATTACCTGTGTAGATTTCTAGAAAAATTATGAAAAGTGACAGTTCATGGAGATAAAAATAAAAATCAAAAACCTAAGAAGAAAGTGTTTTTGGAGCGGTTACCATGTGCCAAACACCTTAAATTTTTTAGTCCTCTCAAACATTTGCAGGTAAAATCAATAATGAATTTGGAAAAGGTATGATATTTTACCTGCTATATAACAAGGCACTACAAAAAAAAAAATAAAGCGAAATCTAATGGAACAACATAAAATTGATAAAATGTAGTCACAGTAAGAAACATTTACATTTTTCTCAGTCTTTGGTTATTTTAGAAAAGAGGTTAGCATAGAAAATGATTGACATATGCACAACGTTAATTTAGTAGATAGAAAATATGAAAATAATAATATGATAGTATAGAAATATGTATAAAGTGGTTAAGGACATTGCTTAAAGAGCAATACCACCTGGCTACCAAATGTGTTTCCCCCACCTACCCTGCTGGATTTTGGTCACTATACTTGCCATCTTTCTGCCTCAATTTTCTCATTAGAAAGTGAAGGATAAAACTGTGTGATAATTAAATAAATGCATACATATAAAATACTTAAAATAGTGCCCCAAACATAAGTACTCAATTAATATTAACTGCTATAAAAAATAATAATACATACATACAGAATTTGGCACTTTACCTGTAGAGAATATTCCTCCTTTCCAAATATATTGGGGATATTTATAAAAATAATGATAATATGCTACACAATACTCAATAAGTTATTAAAGGTAGAAATTGTATAAACCACACGAATGCGCACAAAAATTCTACATTACCTTCCTGGAGTTCCTGTAGAGGCACAGCAGAAATGAATATGACTAGTATCCATGAGGATGCAGCTTCAATCCCCGGCCTCAATCAGTGGGTTGGGAGTCTGGCATTGCCATGAGCTGTGGTGTAGGTCGCAGACACAGCTCAGATCTGGCATCACTGTGGCTGTGGCATAAGCCATCAGCTACACCAGCTACAGCTCTGATTCAACCCCTAACCTGAGAACTTCCATATGCATTGAGTGCAACCCAAAAAATAAATAAATAAAATAAAACACCTTCCTAAATAACACTAAGTAAAAGAAGAAATTGAAGTGCCTTTTATATTCTCTAGAATGATGTGTCTATATATTAAATCTGGAATTCCCGTAGTGGCGCAGTGGTTAATGAATCCAACTAGGAACCATGAGGTTGCAGGTTCAATCCCCGGCCTTGCTCAGTGGGTTAAGGATCTGGGGTTACCGTGAGCTGTGGTGTAGGTCACAGACGCGACTCAGATCCCGTGTTGTTGTGGCTGTGGTGCAGGCCGGCAGCTGTACCTCCGATTGAACCCCTAGCCTGGGAACCTCCATATGCCACAAGAATCGGCCCTAGAAAAGTCAAAAAGCCAAATAAATAAATAAATAAATAAAAATACATGTTAAATCTATGTAATCATAGTAAAACAATAAAACATTTAGAGTGCAACAATCAAAATCACCTTTGTAGCTTTAAAATAAGCAAAGGTTTTTAAACAAGAAATAAAAACATCTTTTTAAAGGAGAAAAATTGATGAACTAGATGATATTAAAATTAAGAGCTATAGTCATTAAAAAGATAATATTGTGATAAACCTACAGAAGGAAGAAGATAGGCATAATACACATGTAGCAAAAACCTCATATGCAGGAAAAAAATCTTTTAAAAATCAATAATAAATAGACAAAAATTTGAACAGTTACTTCACAAAATGAGATACCTAAGTGGCCAATAAACTATGAAAAAATACTAACTTTGTTAGTCAACAGAAAAATACAAATTAAATCTATTATGAGAAACTGCTGCACACTTACCAACATGGCTGAAATTATAAAGAACAATCAATAATAAATTTAGCAAGGATATGGAGTAACCAAATATTCCATCCATTGCTGGTAAGAGTGAAATTGGTACAACTAGTTTGGAAAACTGTCAGTATCTAGTAATGCTGAATACATATACTCCAGGTATATTCCCAGCAGAAATGCATCCATTTTTTCACCAAAACATACCTGCTAGAGTGTTCATAGCAGCACTATTTATGACACCCTATAATTAAAACTGACTCAAATGTCTGGAATGGATAAACTAATTGTGATATCTTCACAAAATGAAATATTGTACAACAACAAGTATTAATGAATTATAACTACACATGGCAATATAGCAGAAGCTCATAAATAACTATGAGCCAATGATGTGACATAGAAGACAGAAACATACACAATCCATTTATATAACATACAAAAAAGGAAAACTTAATCTATGCTATTAAGCATTAAGCTATTAATTCCTGGTAAGAGGGTTGTGACTAGAAGGGAAGGTTCTGGGAATATGGTAAATTCTGTTTCTTTCTTTTTTTTTCCTTGGGCTTTTTAGGGCCACACCTGCAGCATATGGATGTTCCCAGGCTAGGGGTTGAATCAGAGCTGTAACCTCTGGCCTACACCACCGCCACAGCAATGCCAGATCCAAACCACATCTGTGACCTACACCATAGCTCATGGCAATGCTCGATCCTT
Organism: Phacochoerus africanus; assembly: GCF_016906955.1. Taxonomy (NCBI): domain Eukaryota; kingdom Metazoa; phylum Chordata; class Mammalia; order Artiodactyla; family Suidae; genus Phacochoerus; species Phacochoerus africanus. The sequence continues at coordinate 260,460,968 of NC_062544.1, forward strand.
AACCCACTGAGCAAGGCCAGGAATTGAACCCACCTCCTCATAGATACTAGTTGGGTTCTTAACCTGCTGAGCTACAACAGGAATTCCCCTTAAAATTATCATAAAAGATATTATCCTGAAACATCCAAACTATGCACTTTCAATGCTGTTACATTAATTTTTCTATTCATGCCTTGGTACTGTTGCTGAAACTCTGACTGTCCAGTGCTGAATAGAAATGAGGAAACAGAGTTTTGGGTAAAGGAGAAAAAAAAATAACTTTCATTGCTTTGCCAGGCCAAGGAGGTCACAGCAGGCTAATCCCCTAAAGATTTTTCCCTCCTTTCCAAGAGAACAGGAGGTGGTTTTATAGTCTGGAATTGGAAAATAGGGCCTCAGATAAGGATCAGGGTAGATGCAGGCTTGTATTCTTCTTTAAAGCTGGTGTTTAGTGGCCCCAGGACTGGTGATTCTGGAATGAAGAAGCCTTCATCAAGTAGTTAATATCTTTCATTAGGTGGGGGTTTTAGTTCTACAGAAGAGCTCAAAGATATTGCTATCTATATTACTTGAGGAGGAACCAGGACACAACCCTATTGTTTCTTGACTGTTCCTTGTTGCTGCATCCTCTCCCTTCCTGGTTAGCAACTGTTTGAATCTGCCCTTTGGAGCACAGAGAAATTCATGGAGACTAAAAGAGGCCTATTTCCTACAGACAAGGAAATGGGGGGACACAGAAAAGTTTTTATGACCAGGAGCGCCACAGGGCCCTGCTCGGTTTCAGTATTACCCTTTTTAAATTATTGTAATAGATGATTCCTTCCATATTTCTAATAACTAAATCTTTCATCTCCTATTTAGAATGTTATAAAGAGGAGCCATACAATAGAAACATAATGAAAGCCACATGTAAGTAGTAAAAATTGAACAAATTATATTTAATAATAATAAATAATAATACCATATTAGTTATAATTATATTTTTATAAAAACCATTATGTTTGAAATATTATTCTAGCATGTAATCCATCTAAAGATGAGATATTTGCATTCTTTTTTTCAGACTAAATTTTTAAAATATGACGTATAAATTCTACTTACAGAGCATTGCAATTCAGATTAGCCATATTCAGTTTCTCAGTGTGTATTGAACAGCATGGTTACAGAGAATATTTAAAGGTGGACATTTCTTAGATTTATTTTCTAAAGTAGTAGAAATATGGTCTTAAAAATTAATAACAGCAAAAAAATCATAGGTAAATCTCATTTAAGAATGTAGATGTAAAAATTACAAAGTATTAGCAAAACATTGAGAATTACCTTAAAATAAAAACATGTCATTTATGGCCAAGTATGATTATTCCAGGAGCCTAAGATGTAATTCAAACTTGGACTCTATTAATGTTATTTATCATAGACTGTGTAAAGGAAGAAAAATTATATGATCAGTTTGATACCAGAAATATATTTAGTTTATAAAATTTAGCTTCTATTATTTATTAAAAAAAAAAAATCCTGGCATTCCCTTTGTGGCATAGGAGAAATGAATCTGACTAGTATCCATGAGGATGCAGGTTCGATCCTTGGCCTCGCACAGTAGGTCAGGAATCTGGCCTTGCCGTGAGCTGTGGTGTAGGTTGCACATACAGCTCAGATCTTGTGTTGCTGTAGCTGTGGTGTAGGCTGCTTCAGCTTCAATTCGACCCCTAGCCTGGGAAACTCCATATGCCAAAGTCATGGCCCTAAAAAGCCAAAAAAAAAACCAAAAAAACCAACCCTCTTCTTAGCTAGCTTAGATGGCTAAACATGTTACAAACTACACATTAGAATTCAAAAGCTGATATCAAAGGTGAAAGTAAAATACAAGTGTAATTTTCAATAAAGCCAAGTGTGACCTAAGAATAGGAACATCTTAATGTTTAAAAGGTTCACTACATATTTTTTAAATGTCATTCTCCTCTCATTTATAAATATTTTGCTAGTGCCATAGGCATCAAAATTATTAAAGATATTGGTTGGAAAAACAAAATAAGAGAGAATGGTCAAGAGTTTTTGAGAATGAAATGTGGATTGTTCTGCTAGGTATTAATATAAATAACAGAAAAATAAGTAAAATAGTGTAGAACAAGTATAGGAATAACAGCCAGAACAGTGAAACAATGGAAAGTCCAGAAAGATACTCAAATATTTACAGGAATTTAATACACAGTAAAAGATACCTTTCAATTCCAATAGAGAAAAGATGTTTCTTCAACAAATGTTTGAAGATTTAGGTACAAGAGTGTTTATTGAAATACTACACATGTAAAAAATAGGAAGAAACTAAAATGACTAAGATTTTGAAATTTGTGATATAAATTATCATATATTTATGCAATTAAATATATTCAGCCATTTTAAGTTGTACATTAGAGGAATATTTAAATCTATAGCAAAAAAGTGTATTATATAGTGTCAATCAAAAATGAAACATTTTATCCAATAAAAAGTACTGTGTCTATTTTTGTGTTCTTTCTGGCAGGTGAGAGAGAGAAGGATCAGAAGAATATAAACTAAAATATTAACATTAGTCACCTCCATATAGTAGAATTCCAGCTCATTTTTATTTTCTGCAAGAATTTTCCATATTTTATGTATGTTAACATAAAAATGTCACTTTTCTAATAACTAAAAAAAAAAAAAAACAGAGAAGGCAAAGTGCATACCAAAAATGAATTTGTAACACAAAATCTCCAGAGAAACATTCATAAATGCTTTCTAATGACCATTTTGATCAGTAGTACTGGCCAACATACTCACCTGGACAAAACCTCTGTTTTTTGGTCAGTGTTTATCCCTATATATGGAACATTCCCTGAATATCAGATGTCAACAATCCCTTTAAAAACTCAAAAGTCATTGAAAAGGAAGATACATCAGTAATCAATAATTATATGAAAAATTGTAACTTAAAACTTCAGTAAAAGAATGCATTTCACAAACTAGAATATTTAAAATTAATAAAACTGACAAAACTAAAAGTTGCTGAGGATGTGATATAGAGCATCCAGAATCCTTATAGTCTGCAGATGGCAGGAAAAAAGGTACAACCAACTTAAAAAACATTTGGCATTTTCTTACAAAGTTAATGTGTCTGACTTATGACCCAACTGTTCCACTAGGTATTACCCCAAAGATTTAAAGGCATATTGTTCCACTGATCAATATTTCTGTCTTTGTGCCAGTACCATACAGTTTTTGATGACTGTAGCTTTTTAGTATAGTCTGAAGTCAGGGAGCCTGACTCCTCCAGCTTCATTTTTCTTTTTCAGGATGTCTTTGGCTATTCTGGGTCTTTTGTGCTTCCATGCACCTACACTCAACTAATCTATGACAAAGGAGGGAAAAATATACAATGGAGAAAAGACAGCTCATTCAATAAGTGGTACTGGGAAAACTGAACAGCCACATGTAAAAGAATTAAATTAGAACCCTTCCTAACACCATACACAAAAATAAACTCAAAATGGATTAAAGACCTAGATATAAGACCAGATACTATAAAACTCTTAGAGGAAAACATAGGTCAAACACTCTCCAACTTTATGACAGCAACATCCTCTCAGATCCATCTCCTAGAGTAATAAAAACAAACAAAAACAAAAAATAAACAAATGGGACTTAATTAAACTTAAAAGTTTTTGCACAGCAAAGGAAACCAAAAAGAAAACAAAAAGACAACTTACAGAATGGGAGAAAACAGTTTCAAATGATGCAACTGACAAGGCCTTAATCTCTAGAATATATAAACAACTTATACAACCCAACAGCAAAAAAGCCAATCAATCAATGGAAAAATGGGCAAAAGACCTGAATAGACATTTCTCCAAAGATATACAGATGGCCAACAAACACATGAAAAAATGCTCAACATCACTGATTATAAGAGAAATTCAAATCAAAACTACCATGAGATATCACCTCACACCAGTCAGAATGGCCATCATTAATAAATCCACAAATAACAAGTGCTGGAGGGGCTGTGGAGAAAAGGGAACCCTCCTGCACTGTTGGTGGGAATGTAAACTGGTACAGCCACTATGGAGAACAGTTTGGAGATACCTTAGAAATCTATACATAGAACTTCCGTATGACCCCGCAATCCCACTCTTGGGCATCTATCCGGACAAAACTCTACTTAAAAGAGACACGTGCACCCGCATGTTCATTGCAGCACTATTCACAATAGCCAGGACATGGAAACAACCCAAATGTCCATCGACAGAGGATTGGATTCGGAAGAGGTGGTATATATACACAATGGAATACTACTCAGCCATAAAAACGAACGACATAATGCCATTTGCAGCAACATGGATGGAACTAGAGACTCTCATACTGAGTGAAATGAGCCAGAAAGACAAGGACAAATACCATATGCTATCACTTATAACTGGAATCTAATATCCAGCACAAATGAACATCTCCTCAGAAAAGAAAATCATGGACTTGGAGAAGAGACTTGTGGCTGCCTGATGGGAGGGGGAGGGAGTGGGAGGGATCGGGAGCTTGGGCTTATCAGACACAACTTAGCATAGATTTATAAGGAGATCCTGCTGAGTAGCATTGAGAACTTTGTCTAGATACTCATGTTGCAACAGAAGAAAGGGTGGGGGGAAAAATGTAATTGTAATGTATACATGTAAGGATAACCTGACCCCCTTGCTATACAGTGGGAAAATAAAAAAAAATTATTAAAAAAAAATGAAAAGACAATTCGCAGAATGGGAGAAAATATTTTCAAATGAAGCTACTAACAAGGGATTAATCTCCAAAATTTATAAACACCTCCTATAGCTCAATACTAAAAAAAACAAACAACACCATCAAAAAATGGGCAGAAGATCTAAACAGACAATTGTCCAAAGAAGACATACGGATGGCCAAAAACACATGAAAAAATGTTTAAAATCACTCATTAATAGAGAACTGCAAATCAAAACCACTGTGGGGTACCACCTTACACTGGCCGGAATGGCCATCATCAAAAAGTCTACAAACAGTAAATGCTGGAGAGGGTGTGGAGAAAAAGGAACCCTAGTACACTGTTGCTCAGAAGGTAAATTGGTGCAACCACTGTGGAAAACAGTATGGAGATTCCTCAGAAAACTAAAGATAGAATTACCATTTGATACAGCAATCCCACTCCTGGGCATCTATCCAGAGAAACACATGACTCAAAAATACACATGTACTCCAATGTTCATGGCAGCACTATTTTCAATAGCCAAGACATGGAAACAACCTAAACGTCCATAGACAGAGGAGTGGATAAAGAAGATGTGGTACATATACACAATGGAATACTACTCAGCCATTAAAAGCAAAGAAATAATGGCATTCGCAGAAACATGGATGGACCTAGAAATTATTATGCTAAGTGAAATCAGTCAGACAATGAGATACCCAAATCAAATGCTATCACTTACATGTAGAATTTTAAAAAAGGACACAATGAACTTCTTTGCAGAACAGATACTGACTCACAGACTTTGAAAAACTTGTGGTTTCCAAATAGACAGGTTGGGGGATAAGGGGATGCACTGAGGGTTTGGGATGGAAATATGGATGTGATGATTGTTGTACAACAATAAATGTAATAAAATTCACTGAGTAAAAAAAAAAAAAAAGAAAGAAAATATGGCCTAGAATTTTACATCATGGAAATGCATGATAAAGAAATGCAGAATCCTCTCTTGGAAGGTTGTACTTTTTTAAGAATTTGTCCATTTCTTCTAGGTTTTCCATTTTATTGGCATACAGTTGCATATACTAGTCTCTTATGATCCTTTGTATTTCTGTGATGTCTATTGTTACTTCTCTTTCACTTCTAATTGTATTGATTTGAGTCCTTTCTCTTTTTTTCTTGATAAGTTTGGCTAAGGGTATATCAATTTTGTTGATCTTTTCAAAGAACCAGCTTTTCATTTCATTGATCTTTTCTGTGTTTTTCTTTGTTTCTATTTCATTGATTTCTGCTCTGATCTTTATGATTTCTTTCCTTCTACTAACTTTAGGTCTTGTCTGTTCTTCTTTCTAGAGCTGCTTTAGATGTAAAGTTAGCTTGTTTATTTGAGTTTTCCCTTGTTTCCTGAGGTGAGCTTGTGTTGCTATAAACTTTCCTCTTAGAACTGCTTTTGCTGCATCCCATAGGTTTTGGAGTGTTGTATCTTTGTTGTCATTTGTTTCTAGGTATTTTTTAATTTCCTCTTTGATTTCTTCAATGATCCATTGATTGTTAGTAGCATGTTGTTTAGTCTCCATGTGTTTGTGTTTTTTGCAGATTTTTTCTTATTGTTGATTTCCAGTCATATAGTATTGTAATTGGAAAAGATGCTTGATATGATTTCAATTTTCTTAAAGTTATTGAGGCTTGATTTGTAGCCCAGGATATGATCAATATTAGAGAATGTTCCATGTGCACTTGAGAAGAATGTGTATTCTGTTGCTTTTGGATGGAATGTCCTATAAATATCTATTAAGTCCATCTGGTCTAATGCTTCATTCAGGACCTGTGTATCCTTATTGATTTTCTGTCTGGATGATCTGTCCATTGCTGTAAGTGGAGTGTTAAAGTCCCCCGGTATTAGTGTGTTATTGTTGATTTGTCCTTTTAAGGTTGTTAGCAGTTGTCTTATATATTGTGGTGATCCTATGTTGAGTGCATAGATATTTAAAATTGTTATATCTTCTTCTTTGATTGATCCTTTGATCATTATGTAGTGTCCTTCCTTGACTCTTAAAGTATTCTTCATTTTAAGGTCTATTTTGTCTGATATGATTATTGCTACTCCAGCTTTCTTTTGATCCCCATTTGCATAGAATATTTTCTTCCATCCTCTCACTTTCAATTTGTATGTGTCCCTAGAAGTGAAGTGGGTCTCTTGAAGACAGCATATATATGGGTCTTGGTTTTGTATCCATTCAGAACCTAGAAATTATCATGCTATGTGAAGTCAGACAATGAGACACCAACATCAAATGCTATCACTTAGATGTGGAATCTAAAAAAAAGACACAATGAACTTCTTTGCAGAACAGATGCTGACTCACAGACTTTGAAAAACTTATGGTTTCCAAATGAGACAGGTTGGGGTGGTGGGGGATGTACTGAGCGTTTGGGATGGACATGATGTACAATTTGGTTGTGATGATTGTTGTACACCTATAAATGTAATAAAATTCATTAAGTAATTTAATAAATATAGAATCCTCACTTGATTTTCTAAGCTGTTAAAAATTAATAAATAAAAGCATATTGTACAAAAGGATTTGTATGAGAAAGCTTTTAGCATCTCTATTTATTCAAACTAAAGATCAGAAACCATCAAATGTCTATAAACGAGGTAATAGATAAGAAAAAATTATGATACATTAATAAAATGAGATAAATAGGAATAAAAAATAGACTGCTGATGTACACAGCAATGTGAATGAACCTCAAGAACATTCTGCTGAGCAAAAGAGGACAGAGAAGAATACTGGCTATATAATTCCATTCAGATGAACTAGAAGACTAAACAAAATTCAGCTGTGGTGACGAAATTGAAATAGAAGTTTCTTCTGGTAGTAAGTACAAAGACTGCCTGGACCTGACACAAGAATTTCCTGGGCAACGGCAGTTTTCTATAAGTGTATGGGTTACATTATGTAATTCACATAGTTGCCAAATTGCCTTCAACTCTGGTACTTAAACTCTTCCAATCTACCTGTATGTAACGTGCACCTCAGTAAAAATAAATATGAAAAGGTAAAGAAAAAAGGCCAATAAAGTCGTGGCACATTTCCTGATCCTCAGAGGGGATTTGATCTTTCCTCTTCTAACACTCTGCATCTTCATTTAGTATGAGGATCTCTAACTGCATCCATATTGCTGCAAATGGCATTATTTTGTTCTTTTCTATGGCTGAATAGTATTCCATTGTATATGAGAACCACATCTCCTTAATGTCAGTGGACATTTAGGTTTACATGTCTTTTTCTTTAAGTTTTATTGAAGTGCATTTGATTTACAAAGTTATGAAAATTTCTGCTGTACAACAAAGTGATTCATTTATACATATATACATATCCATTCTCTTTCAGATCCTTTTCCCACTTAGACTTTTACAGAATATTGGGTAGAGTTCTCTGTGCTATACAGCATGTCCATATTGGCCAATCATTCCATACACCTCATTGTGCATATGGCAATCCCAAACCCCCAATCCATCCCTCACATTCTCACCTGTTCCCTTTGGTAACCATAAGTTTGTTTTCAAAGTCTGCGAGTCTGTTTCTGCTCTGCAAATAAGTCCACATGTATCCTTTTTTTTAGACTCCATATGTAGGAGATGCCATGTGATATTTTTCTTCCACTGTCTGACCAACTTCACTTAGTATGATAGTTTCTATGTCCATCCATATTGCTACAAATTGCATGATTTTATTCTTTTTTATGGTTGAGTAATATTCCATTGTATATATATACATCTTCTTTATCCATTCCTCTGTTGATGGACATTTAGTTTCCTTCCATGTCTTGGCTATTGCGACTAGGGCTGCAATGAACATAGGGAAACATGTATCTTTTTGAATTGTAGTTTTGTCTGGATAGATGCACAGGAAAGGGATTGCAGGATCATATGGTAGTTCTATATTTAGTTTTCTGAGGAGTCTCCATACTGTTTTCCATAATGGTTGTACCAATTTACATTCACAGCAATAGTGTACATGGGTTTGCTTTTCTCCACATTATTACATTTAGAATGCATAAGCAATGAGGTTCTACTACATAGCACAGGGAACTATATCCAGTCTTTTGGGATAGACCCTTTTGGAAGATAATATAATAAAGGGAATAAATAAATATATATACATGTATATATACACATGCACACACACACGCATATGTATGACTGGGCCACTTTGCTGTACAGTTTTGTCAGAACATTACTTTAATAAAATAAATCAACTATACTTTAATAAAAAATTATACTTTAATAAAATAAATAAATTGAGTATACTTTAAATAAATAAATAAAGCTTTGTTTCTAAGCTCTTTCCCTGTCCTCTCCCTCATTAGTTTAAAAGCTGTCTTCAGGCAGGAACTGGAGCTGGTTTCCTTCCTTTTTCTTTTCTTTTTTTTCTTTTTTTTTTTTTTTCTCTTCTTAGGGTTGCACATGGGGCACATGGAAGTACGCAGGCTAGGGGTTGAACTGGAGTCATAGCTGCAAGTCTACAATACAACCACAGCAATGTGGGATCCAAGCCATGTCTATGACCTACACCACAGCTCATGGCAATGCCAGATCCTTAACCCACTGAGCGAGGCCAGGAATCAAACCTGCATCCTTATAGATACTAGTCAGGTTCATTGCCACTGAGCCATGATGGGAACTCCTCCTTTTTTTTTTAACCCAGTGTATTTCTAGCATGGTATTTTACATGTTGGAATTTAATAAACATTTGTGGACAATCTCAGTGATCCAACGAGAAGGTTGTAAGGACAGCACTTACTAATAGTGGCTCAGATTTGCACAGTTCAAAATGAAAACATTCATACCAGTGCTGTGCTACAAGCATCCTCAGAACTAATTTCATTCCAGAGACCTACAGGATTCCCTGGAGATTGTGGTTTGGGATTGAAGAAAGCCACTGTTGTTCAGGGACCCCCCCCCCTCCGCCACACACACACACACATTTCTCTTCCACATTGCAGTCTGCTGAATCCATGAAAAATCCTCTATTACAATATAAATTCCTTTATGTCCTCAACTGATGATAGCGGGTGGAGCACCTTAAACAAACTGGGGCAGAGCCAAGGCACTAAAGCGTTCAGAATATGACACACCAAAATGTGCTGCTCTGTCACGTTAATTGTTTTGAACTAGACACTTGAAAAACAGCAAATACCAGAATAACTCTCTGACTTTTAAGACAAAGCAGATGAAATTCCCATGTGAAAGACATCCTCCAGAAAGAAAGTAACATTCTTATCAAGGATCAGATGTTGAACCCTGGTGAATTTCTGTACAAATAGACTTTAAAATACTTCTCTTCCTTTAGCTTCCCCAAGGAGTTCAGTCAATTTTCCACTATAGCCTTTCTTTGGTCAACCTAGTATAGAAAGCAAGTAGCAAAAACTCATTTTTTGTATGTTTTCATGTCTTACGAAGGCTCCTATGTAACATAAAACTTGATTTAAATCAATTTATACAATTTCTTTTTTGGTCTATCTTGTGTCAATTTACTTCTCATCCCAGCCAAAAACAAAAAAACAAAAACAAGCAAAAAAAAAAAAAACACCCCCCTTCAGATTACAAGAGTATAGATAAATTTTGCCTCTCCTACAGCGCTATTATTCTTGTCCTCCCCACACCTAGATACTAGCATATACTGCTATTGCTGACCAGGTCGACACCCATATGTTAAACACCCACTTATGACAGGTTCTATAAATGCTACCAGATAACAATGGTTTATACTGAAACTTTAAAAATTAATTCCCATTAAAATTCGGAGAACAAATTTGAAAACATTCAGCTTCCAAGCAATCAACAATTTCTAATAAAGAATGTAGTCAAAGAAAAATAATCACTAGATTTATGGTATGTCATTAATATTAAAAACAATTTCAAAACAGAAGTTAAAAAGTAAAAATAACAGAAACTAGCATCAGTTTGGAGAGGTAATTCTAAGGTCAAAGCAGAAGTAAACTTCAAACCTTTCACCCTTTGGATGCTGATACTTACCTTCTGTTGCCCTAATACATCTAAAATTTTGTCCCATACAATTGTGTCAGAGGATCTTACTGTATTCCTCAATAAATTTTCCTCATATTCTCAAATCGCTGTTAAAATGAAATCAAGATCAAGACATTCACATAATCTACCATTTCAGTCAAATTGTGCTGTTTTTTTATTCCCCATTACTTTCTTCCCTCTGCTTTGCAGCCTTATAGACTTTATCTATTTATTTATTTATTTTGCATTTTTTGCCTTTTAGAGCCGCAACCACGGCACATGGAGTTTCCCAGGCTAGGAGTCAAATCAGAGCTACAGCCATCGGCCTATGCCACAGCCACAGCAATGCAGGATCCAAGCCTCATCTGTGACCCACACCACAGCCCACAGCAACACTGGATCCCTAATCCACTGAGCAAAGCCAGGGACCGAACCTGCAACTTCATGGTCACTAGTCGGAATATTTCCACTGCACCACAACAGGAACTCCAAGCCTGGAGACTTTAAGTGAGTATTAATTAGACTTTTATGTTTTTTCCTATTTTCATGCACTATATTGGGAACCATTCTCAGAAGCATTTCAGGAGTTATTGCTTATTGGAAGAAACTATTAGCACATTACCTCTATCTATTGCTGCTGGTACCCAGAGACAGAAAATTATTTCGGGAGTTCCCATTGTTGCTCAGTGGGTTAAGGACCCAGTGCTGTCTTTCTGAGGATGCAGGTTTTATCCCTGGCCTCACTCAGTAGTTAAGAATCTGGCATTGCTACAAGCTGTGGCATAAGTGGCAGATGCAACTGAGATCCAGTGTTACTCTGGTCTCGGCATGGGCCAAAGCCACCATTCCAATTCGACCCCTAGCCTGGGAACTTCTATATGCCACAGGTGAGGCTATAAAAAAGGAAAAAATCAATCCTTTTGACTCTCTCATTGCCTCAAAATCCATGTCCCAACATCCATGTCCCAACCTGGAAGCCCTAATTCTGCAATTATTCAGGACCCACTGCTCAACTCTGTTCTAACCCTACTATGACTGCTACTCAGTCCTTCACTGCTCTTTGCAGGGGCTTCTATAAACTACAGTCTAAGTCCAGGCTACCACTCTCCTCCTCAGTCCAATCCAAACCTCATCATCAATGATCTTTCTAGAACACTGATCGATCATCCCATTCATCCACCAATAGGAGAAACTTAGAGCTTCTGAGAATTGCCTTCAAAGCCTGTGACCCCAACCTGACTTTCTAATCTCACTTGTTTACCCCTTCTTGCCTGCCACACCAAACCCTAGCCATCTCAGAAAATACAAGACCTTTTGAAGACGGGCTTCTGATGAAACCATTTAAACACAAGGGACATTTACCAACTGCTGTTTTGACACCACTGCAAATTTTACAATGATACCACATTTTCCAACCATTTGTTTTTCACCTAAATATTTCTGACCTTTTTAAGTAATAGCAAATTTTTCATCTGTAATTTCCTTTTAAACATCAAGGGGTATTAAATCTCCTTCATGCAAACATATTATCATCTTTGTAACGTGTGTGGCCTGCACCCCATTCTTGTCCTTTTGAGGAGAAACATGTGGCTTCATTTGTTTAAAGTATCCCACACTGTTCAAAAGTCATTCCTCCAAATGACCTATATTCTTTCAAACTTTTCTTTTTTGCTTATGATGTTATCTCTGCTTAGAAATTCTTTGATATTCTTTTCCACCTAACTAAATGCTAAAGTTTCTTCAAAGTGAAGAATATCAGAATATATCATCTCAAGATACACCTCTTTGGCATATAGATTATTTAGAACTAAAGATAATTGTGGGGAGTTTGGGGTTGGTAGATGCAAACTATTACATTCAGAATATTTAGAGATTCTACTGTATAGCACAAGGAACTATATCCAATCTCTTGGGATAGAACATGATGGAGAATAGTATGGGAAAAGGAATGTATGTATATATGTATGACTGGGTCACTATGATTTATAGCAGAAATTGGCACAACATTGTAAATAAACTATAATGAAAAATGTCACAATAAAAAAATTAAATAAATTAAATAAAGCAAAGGCAATTGAGAACCAGCAGACACAGAGAAAGCTCTTTACCTCCCCCTAACTTTCAAAAAAAAATAAATAAAGTATGAATTTCCCTCTTCTTAAAAGAAATTAACATTTATAAAGGAAATTTCTCTTTGTAGACATCTCCAAACCAGAAGAGAGCCACTCCAGGAAGACAGTTCACCACCTGAGAAACTCGGGAAGAAGAAAGTTTTCCTCCACCCTCTCAGAGTCCCTGGCTTGGTTTGAAAATTAAACTGAAAAAAATTAACAGGAAAAAAGCATACAGATATATTTAAGTTTCACAAAACATAGGCTCCTTCATAATGACAAGACTCAAAGAAACAGACCTGAGTATTTTATGCTGGGTTTTAAGAAGAGTAGACAGTCTAGAGGAATATGATGGGTTAGGGGAGGTGAGATGAACTTCCCACTTCTCTGGTTTTCTCAGACTCCTTCAGCTTAAAATATTCACTCTTCCCAGGTGCCCTATTTTGGGATAGTGTGTGCTGAGCCCCATCGAAACCTTTCTACTCAAAACTTTAAATGGTCTATCCATCTAGACTTTGAGTTGAGGAAATAAATGATCAAAGAGGAAAAAAGTCAATCTGGACATTCTTAAGCTAAAATAAACTCCTGTAAACATGGACGTGTATAGAGAGTTCCCTTCATGGCTCAGCAGTTAACAAACCTGACTAGGATCCATGAGGATGCAGGTTTGATCCCTGGCCTCGCTCAGTAGGTTAAGGATCCAGCATTGCCATGAACTGTGGTGTAGATTGTAGATGTGGCTCAGATCCAGCTTTGCTATGGCTGCAGCGTCAGCTGGCAACTGTAGCTCCGATTCAACCCCTAGCCTGGGAACTTCTGCATGCTACAGGAGTGGCCCTAAAAAGCAAAAAAAAAAAAAAGGAAACATGTATAATCAAACACATACACACACACACACAAAGCGAATACTTCTTTCTCCTCCCATAAGCTTCTGTTGATTGCCTTGCAGCAAACATTTGTATATGAAATTCCTCTTTAAAAGTAGGAAACCTGCTTCTTTACAAACACCAGTTTGTAGATTCTCTTTCATTTTCTTGCCCAAAACATCAGCTCTGTAAATTGTTGTAGGAGTTTAATAAACAACCACTAAGTTGTGAGCTCCCAGAGGACACCTACATCTTATTCGGTGATATTTCTCAAGAACTTCATGAATATTGGTCAGGCAGGATGGCCTTCATTTAATTGAGAACATATTGTTATTCATTCTCTTAGGACCCACGGACCCCTTGTTCTCTCAAAGCCCATCCACATGGCAAAACTGTGGGAAGAATAACAATCAGATCTCAAAATTGTTCATTTGATGTATTTTACCGGTAACATGAAAGGACGAAAGCCTAGGAAAGCACTCTCTCCTCTGGATGCTATTTGCCTTGGATCAATGATATGCAGAAAACCCAATCGCAGGACAAAGGAGAGTTATCTTGCATCCAGCTGCAGCACAAAAGGAAGAAAGACACAATGAGATAACTTTTGTCAGTTACAATGCACTGCTTTCAGAAGGCTTTTTTTTGATGCCTCCTCAGTTGCTTCTATTGCATTCTTATTGTCTGCTAAGATTGAGATGTGCCAAAGTTAGATTGAGTGTTTAGGAAAGACAGTCTTAGATGGATGGATTTATGATTTGTTAACTTATTTTTTAACAAGAGGCACATTATTTCCTGGATAAACATAGTGAGAACATTGGCACGCTCCTAGTATTTTTAAAGTTCTGTGGTTCACTTGCCAAATTTAGAACATATCAGACTCAGAGCTTTCTTCACTTCTTGCTTATGACATGCCTGGCTTTAATCTCAGATTTTAAGTTTAAATGGCTAATTGCCTTAGAAGCCTGGTAAATTCATTTTAATGTTTATTAAACTCCAAATACAAGTGAATCATTCTGCTAGATGCTTTACACATTCTATCCAATTTAGCCCTTAAACAACCATTCTGTGGAGTTGCCATTGTGGCTCAGGGGGTTAAGTGTCGGTGAGGATGCAAATTCAATCCCTGGCCTTTCTCAGTGGGTTAAGGTTCCAGCATTGCTTCAAGCTGCAGTGTAGGTCACAGATGCTGCTTGGATCCCACATTGCTGTGGCTATGGCATAGTCTTGCAGCTATAGCTCTGATTCAAGCCTTAGCCTAGGAACTTCCCTATGCTGGGGACACATGGCTCGGATCCTCAGTGTCAAAAAATGAGACACATGAACGCAGGAAGATCTCGACAAGGCTCTTTACTTCTGCAGAATGGCACAGGTACTCCCAAAAAGTGCATGCCGGACAAAGGACCCTCACCTATTTATCCCTAACACAGGTGATTTACCTGTCCCCTTCCCATTGGTCAGGTCAGGGTGCACATTCTTCCCAGTTGGCTAATTTGAAACAAATTGTTATTGGGAGAAGAGGGCAAGGGGAGGGGTGGGGGTTGCAGGAAGGCAAACAGGAGCAAAATGGAGTAACCAAAATTTCCTTTGATAGAAAAGACATGCTACTTTCCACACATATGCCACAGGGGTGGTCATATAAAGAAAAAGAGAAAAAAAAAAAAAGCTTTTTTTTTTTTTGTCTTTTTGCCATTTCTTGGGCCGCTCCCGCGGCATATGGGAGGTTCCCAGGCTAGGGGTCTAATCGGAGCTGTAGCCACCGGCCTACGCCAGAGCCACAGCAATGCGGGATCTGAGCCGTGTCTGCAACCTACACCACAGCTCACGGCAACGCCGGATCCTTAACCCACTGAGCAAGGGCAGGGACCGAACCCGCAACCTCATGGTTCCTAGTCAGATTCATTAACCACTGCACCACGACAGGAACTCCCAGAATTCTGAGGCTTATGTTTTCATTTCTATCTGTACTTGAGGAAATTCAAGAGTGAAGAGATTAAGAGATAGCCCGACTTTACCATCAAACAAATCTAGAGTTGCATACTGGAAACCTTATCAGAACTCATGATCTTTCCATTGTGCCAGACCTACTTCAAATGGCATCCTCTTTATAAAACAGGTTTGAATTAGGTATTCTCCATCCACCCATCCCCATCCTCAACAAAAACTTTACAGTATAAGAGAAATTTTCCTTTTTCTTTCAGTCTTCCAGATGGACCAACCTCAAAGTAGGTCCAAATAAGAACAACTTGGCATAGTGAACAACTCCAGTGCCAGCAAAGGAGTGATAGAATGTGAGTTCCCTCCACCCCGATTCTAAGTAGCCCTGCAACCTGTGCCCGATTTTAAGTAGCCCTGCAACCTGTGCCCAAGCCTCACATTCCTCATCTTTAAATGAGGTTAACTATCTAGTTCCATAGGAAATTTTGGGTTGATTTCTAATGGAATTTCTAAGAGAATAAGCATATTTTATGTTTCCTTTAAATTAGCATTTAATCAGTAAATGGCAAACTAGGGATGTTGCCCACAGCCTTAAAAAATAAAAAAAGAAAGCATTCTAATGTCATTTGGATTATGTTCTCTGCAAATCCTTTTTTTTAAAAAAGAATGCAATTATTTTTAAAAAACTCATTAACATGTTTTTGTTTATTATTTGGCACTTAAAATGTGCCATTCCTATATTGAAATACCAATATCCAAAGCTTACCAAAAGAGAGTGGATTCCTTCGGACGTTTCCAAGTCCAGCAGCACTTTAGCTCTCTGACAGTAATAAATTGGGATGACAGATAGTGCTGCCCATGGTGCATTTCATGGCAAGAATGGTAAGGGATTAGTGGCTTCCCATTAAATTAATGAGAAGCCCTGGCCTCTTTGGCCAGCAGGAGTGAGCAAGTAATGGAGCCATCACAGCACCTTTCTACCACCCTGGGAATGAAAAGGAGACATCGAAAGGACAACCAATTCAGTTAAGTGTTTGGCTTTCTATGCAGTTTTATCCCCTAGATTGGGCTGTTATTCCATTATTCACACAGTTTGGTTTTCAAGATCAGCAGATGTTAAAATAGGCTTCTGGAGGTTTTCAGGGTTTTTACATCCTTGTTTCTGAATTAATAAAAAATAAAAGGACAAGGAACCTCTCTTAGTACTGTCCAGTGAAATAGCTTTCGAATTGAAATTCATAAAATAGGATTTTTATTTGATGGTCTGCTTGCTTTTACCATCACCAACTCATTTAATGATCTGCTCTATAAAGAAAAGCATCCCAATCAGTTAAATAAATAAATAAGATGGAATCTAATTTTTCCTGAGACAGATTACAAAAATGGGAGAAATACTGGGTTAGGAATTAGAGGAGTTTTGCTACTAAGGAACAGTCAGGAACAACTCATCTCTCAAGACTTCAGTCTCTTTTTTGGCATCTCTCAATAGTGCAGTCTCTTTTTTGATAAAATAATTGGTTTGAGAGAGAAAAAGGGCCTGAGAAAATAGTTGAAGAGATTATAGCCAAAAAATTCCTTAACGTGGGAACAGAAACATTCATTCAAGTTCAGGAAACACAGAGTTCCACACCAGAAAAATCCAAAGAGGAACACACCAAGACACATATTAATCAAACTGACAAAAATTAAAGACAAAGAAGAAATTATTAAAAGCAACAAGTGAAAAGCCACAAATAACATACAAGAGGATCCCCCACCACCATAAGGTTATCAGCAGACTTTCCAGCAGAAACTCTACAGGCCAGAAGAGAGTGGCATGATATATTTAAAATGATGAAAGGGAAAAACCTGTAACCAAGAATACTCTATGTGGAGTTCATGTTGTGGCTCAGCTGGTTAAGAATCCAACTAGTATTCATGAGGATACAAGTTTGATCCCTGGCCTTACTCAGTGGGTTAAGGATCCAGCATTGCTTCAAGCTGCAGTGTAGGTCACAGATGTGGTTCAGATATGCTGTTGCTGTGACTGTGGCATAGGCAGGCAGCTGCAACTCCAATTCAACCCCTAGCCTGGGAACTTCCCTATGCCACAGGTGCAGTCCTAAAAAGAAAAAAAAAAATAAAGAATACTCCTCAGCAAGGCTCTCACTCAGATTTGACAGAGAAATCAAAAGCTTTCCAAACATGAGTTCCCAATGTGGCTCATCAGAAATGAACCTGACTAGTATCCAAGAGGATGAGGGTTTGATCCCTGACTTCACTCATTTGGTTAAGGATCCAGCATGGCCATGAGCTGTGGTGTAGCCTGCAGACATGGCTTGGATCCTTTGTTGCTGTGGTTGTGGTATAGGCTGGCAGGTGCAGCTCTGATTCAACCCCTAGCCTGAGAACCTCCATGCGCCATAGATGTGACCCTGAAAAGAAAAAAAAAGAAAAAAAAAGCTTTTCAGACAAAGAATTGGCTTGACAATATAATCGATAAAAGTTTCTAACACTTTGAAATATGCTACTCCCTTTAAACAAAGATAAATATGGTCGATAAGTATGTAGTTGATGATGTTGAAAATAAATATTCTAGGATCTATTTTTTCTTGCGCATAGATCCCTTTATGTAAGTGGTAAATAGCATTCTATACTATATAGTTTCCTCTAAGTGAACACACAGAATCCGTGGAAGCTTTATTTATGTGTTGAGGGGTAGGCGTACAGAACATTCTTCACATTGCCGCTATTGGTATTCTTTTCCAGGACTCACATCAACTGTTTAGACAACATTGATCAACTCATCTTGACATGATTTGTTTGTTTTCCCACTTTTTTTCATCCATAATTTAATTCTTTTTACCACCAGAGAAAAAAATCCTTAGGCATCACTTTGAAAGAGTCCATTTCTTATAATCTTTTTAAACATAGATCATGCAGTGACTGTGTTTCCATTTAGTGGATTAATCTTCTCTGTCTTTTCTGATCCCTTAGACTGCCTTGTCTCATCATCCCAATACTCATTAACATCTTACCCAGAGAATAGAAGTTTAAAGAAAGCAGCTGAAGATTGTGGACAATTTATAGGTTTGGATAAAAATTTTTAAATTAGAGAAAAGTGTAACATTAGCATTTATATAAAGAAACATATGGGAGTTTACTAGATCTGTACATTCCATAGGTCTCTGAGAGAGCTCACAAATTTAGTGTGCAATTTTTGTAGGTTTTTATAAAAATCTACAAATAAAAGAAATAGTAACCTTGAGTACTTACTATTTGCCAGGCGTTTATGTGCTTTAGCTTGTTTTATCTCATATCAGCCCTAAAAGTATTATATTTTGAGTTCTGATTTACAAATAAAGAAAGAGACATGGTCATATATGGTAAACAGCAGAATCAGTATTCCAGCTTGGGTCTTGAGAGCTCATTCTTCACTGTATATCACTGCTTCTCTTGCAAAAATCTTTTAGTCACCTTTTTTTTTTTGACATTGTACTTTTCTTTCTCCCACCTTAAGCTTAAAATGAAAACTTTTTCTTTCAATGTTCCAACCTGCCAGGACTCTGAATCTAATAATAAAATATTATTTATTTATATTAAAGTATAGTTGATTTACTACTATGAATTATAAAAATGCTATATTATTATTAGAGCTAGCCCTTATAGAGAACTATGTGGCCTAAACTCTTTGCAAATATCCTCTTACTTAATACATGGCAGGCATAGGTGCTAAAAGTATTTACACTTAAAAACAAAGATTTAAGGAGATTTAGAAACTTGCCTGAGGTAGAAATTCTTGGTTGTTTCTAAAGAAAAAAAAATTAAATCTCATATCTATCTAATTATAAGGATTGTGTTCTTGACTACTATGAGGAAATCTAGGACTGAAAAAGAAAATATATGGTAATTTTTCCTTTTGTTATTTCAAGTAGAGGAGATTTAAATATATTCAGTTATCTTTTTAAAAATTTTTGATTGTTTAACTTTATTCTAAAAAGTCCTCTTGATTTTTTGGCTTTTCAAAAAACTGCTATTCTACACTTAGGAAAACAAAAGCAGAAATAATCAAACCAAACAAAATGCTGCTGATAGCATGATATAGCACTGCCATCCAGTGGTCACTGAGGGAAATACATTGCAAATGCTTTGTGGCTGCAAATTACCATTGGTGAAATTATTTAAATGTGAAATGAAACACTGAGATTGATGAGAGATGTTTAATAAAATTCAACTTTACTATTTAATCCTGAATCTGAGAGATATCAAAGTGAATAAACTAACCTTGTTTGTGTCATGATGTAAACGTCAGTGTTAGAGCCCTTTAAATAATTTTAAGACATGAATAAAAGAAAACAAAGACACTTGTGCAATTGGGAATGTCTCTTTAAATTCTGTAAACTTTTTAGTTCAATGCAAATTTTATTAGCATATATGTTTCAAAAAAGTATTGAAATTGCCCCTGTGAATGAAGTGCTGGTCTTGGTGACTGATGTGTGCACTGAAAAAACCAACTGGTTTTGGGTACTTGAGGCACTGATGCTACTGTTACAGACAGCCTCTCGAATTTTTTATTGCATGTAGATTAATGTGCACACTTCATTTTCCATTATTGCTTTTGTTTTGTTTTCTTTCTATATGTGTTCAAACATTGTTCTCTTTATTGGTTGGTTTATTTAAACCACTGGCACCAAAGCCATAATGAAGGGCAAAGTCCAGACATTTTGGTTTCAAAAATGTTTAGAATCATACATTTGAAGGAGTTTTGATTACTCATTTAGAAAATATCTGTTAACATTAGGTGAGGTGCTGCTTATGTAGTAAATACGGCATAGTGTTGCCTTCAAAGTAATTGCTGTTCACTTCAGAAAACTGAAGTACAAATAGATACAAAGCAACATTCACAATGTGAGGAACAGGGACGGAACCCAGTCTCCTTGTTCACAGGAGTGTCTCAAGAAGCCAGCAAATGGTAAACCCATTACATGGTAAAGACCCAATTGTTGGATAAATGCATATGGAGCAGTGTAACTGAGGTGAGTGCAAGGCCTTCCAAGATACCTACACACAATCTGAGAGGTTGTGGTAGGCTCTCTGGAGCAGGGAACTGGGCTAAGTTGGGAGGAGGGGTAAGCAGTCTAGAGAGGAGGATGGAGAAATGTGTTGTAGGCAGAGATCACAGGGTAGAAACGTCTGGAGGTAACACTAGAATTGTTTAATTCAAGTCACTTGAAAAGCAAAGAAACTATAGATAAGCGACTTGCCGAAAGTCACATCATAGGCAGTGAAACAACCAAATTTAGACTGGGTCTTCCAGTTCCTTCTCTAATCTAGTTTGATTTATTAGTGCAACTGTGAATGGACTTTTCTAAGGGATAAAAGAGAATGGGCTTCCTATGTGATGATAGTTTAAAAAAAAGAGAGAGATAGAGAGAGAAATACAATATTCTGCTTTAAGAGAAAAAAATGTTCATATCACAGGATGCTTCTTGGAATACAAACACAGAACATTTGATTCTATCCACAGTCAAATAAGAATATGCTTATTTGTTTTTTTAAATCAGAATTCTAGCTCTTTTAACTCAAAAAATATTTCCAGAATTACTTCCAGATTGCAACATTTGTACGTGGGGAGAACTTCTAGGCCTAAGAAGAATAGCTTGAGAAAATCCAGTGATTCTTTATTTGATGTGGATTACTTTAAATTTCATATATTAAATTTTGCATAGGTAGACTATTTAATCATTTAAACCTCAAGCATCAATGGAGTTGGTTCTCAAATCTGTAATGTTCAGTTGCTCATTCAGTATAAAATCTAAGGATTTAGAGTTTGAGCAAAGGCAATTTAAAGTGGAATGCTTAAACCTGGAATATTTTCCCCTAGTTTTTAGTTTTGAGGTCTTCAATTGTATAATTAAAAATAAACTGTTCTGTGCCTGCTTCCCTTAGAGTGAAAGTAGAGGCCAAGAGAGCTGGCTTGCCTACCTCAAAGAAGCTACTAAGGCCCAATTTCCAGGGCCCATGAACCAACTTGGGTTCTATCTGACTGATCTGGGGTGAATGATTAGTTAAGTCACATCTCTGGAGATTGAATTTGTGTCTCAAAAGGAGGTGTTTAATGATAGTGCTTTGACATATTCTGTAAGCTGAACTGATCCCAATTCTTCTAACAGTAAGAATTACCCAACATGGTGCCTATCTCAGATTTGAAGGTTTATCCTCAGACCGCTTACACATCGATGGGATGCAGTTTGTCATGCAGTGCAGGCTGAGCAAATGACTTCAGGGAGAGCTCTTCTCTTCTTTCTATTCCCTCGGTGCAGGAAGCTGCTTTGATTCCTTGCTCAGGTCATGGCCTATTTCATCCTTGCAAAACCCCTCTTGCTTTTCATTCTTTCTTCCTTTCTGCCCATTACTACTCTTATATCCACCGTGGAAACTGGTTAATCTACAAACCAGGATTTTTTTCCATTTTTTTGTTTTTTCTCTCTCTTGGAGATCTGGTTTTTCAAATATTTATTAGCACATCAATGGTTCCAATCTTAAGTGTCATTACTCGTATTTTGAGCATATATCTCACTATACCCTGGATCTTCCTCTGAAGAGTGAGGAAGATGACAGTGAGTTTTATGTGCCAACTTGACTAGGTCACAGGGGCCCCGATATTTGGTCAAACATTATTACAGATGTTTCGGTAAAGGTGGGGGTTTTTTTATTTTTTATTTATTTATTTATTTATTTATTTATTTATTTTTTGTCTTTTAGCCTTTTCTAGGCCGCTCCCACAGCAAATGGAGGTTCCCAGGCTAGGGGTCGAATCAGAGCTGTAGCCACCAGCCTACACCAGAGCTACAGCAACGAGGGATCCGAGCCGCATCTGCAACCTACATTACAGCTCACAGCAACGCCGGATCCTTAACCCACTGAGCAAGGCCAGGGATCGAAAACAAAACCTCATGGTTCCTAGTCGGATTCGTTAACCACTGTGCCACAACAGAAACTCTGGTAAAGGTGATTTAGATGAGATTAACATTTAAATTTGCAGACTGAGCGAAGCAGATTCCCCTCAGATATGCAGTTGACAGTCTGAATAAGATAAAATGCCGACACTTCTGCAAGTAAGAGAGAAATTTCCTGCCTATGAAGCTTTGAGCTGGCCCATTGAATCTTTCTGCCTGGTGATCTTCTAACTGGTACATCAACTCTGCAGATTCGACCTCATCACCCTCCATAACCACATGACCCAATTCCATATGACACATTCATTTATATCAGCTTTGTTTTCCTGGTGAACACTGATGAATACCAAGAGTTTGAGCTTAGGTCATCCAAAAATCTTTGAAGGATGTGGTTCTAAATAATTCTGACCAGACAAGAATGTGCTAATTTTCTCTTGAAGATCCCTTCCAGTCTTGGGGTTCTGGTTTATATTGATATTCAGGTTTGCACTCTCAAAACACAAAATACATCTATCAAAACTTTGGTGGGAGTTCCCATCGTGGCGCAGTGGTTAACGAATCCGATTAGGAACCATGAGGTTGCGGGTTCGGTCCCTGCCCTTGCTCAGTGGGTTAACGATCTGGCGTTGCCATGAGCTGTGGTGTAGGTTGCAGACGCGGCTCGGATCCAGCGTTGCTGTGTCCCTGGTGTAGGCCAGTGGCTTCAGCTCCGATTCGACCCCTAGCCTGGGAACTTCCATATGCCGAGGGAGCGGCCCAAGAAATGACAAAAAGACCAAAAAAAAAAAAAAAACTTTGGTTAGTAGGAACACGAGATGGTGCTGGGAAGATATATCTGCAGTTCAAAATAAGATAAAACTCAAGCAATTATTTTAAAAATTAAGAGGAAAAAGATAACCATCTTGGGAAGGTTATTATGTTTAAACTAGTTTCAATAATTCACCTAGGGAAATATTGGAAAAATACTGGAAAATTCAATAGAATGAATACTGCAGAACAACCAAACCTAGTTCAACAAGTGTAAGTTGATGTGGCTATAGTCAAAGTCAAGACCCTGTTTCCAATTTTATGGAAGTGACTCAAGGAAGAAGAGAGTTCAGATCAGTTTAATGTCACCGTGCTTGGGATACATTCTAGATTATATGTTTGTCTCCTCCAAATTCATATCTTTAAATCCTAACCTCCAATCTAATGGTGTCTGGAGGTGGGGCATTAGGTCCTGTGGGTAAAACTCTCATGAATGGGATAAGTGTTTATATAAGAGAGACCCCAGAGAGCTCCTTAGCCTCCCCTCCACCATGTGAGGACACAGCAAGAGGACAGTAGACAACCAAAAAAGGGGATTTCACCATGCAGACACCCCTATCTCAGGCTTCCAGCATCGAGAACTGTGAGATATACATGTCTGTGTGTATAAGCAATCCAGTCTGTGATATTTTGTTATAGCAGCCCCAAATGGACCATGCTAGGATGGTTGGAGAAATGTGTCAACCAGTGAAAATCTGGTACTCAGTGTCTAAAAAGCACAAGCTGCCCAGGAGAAAGTAACTGCTATTTTTTTTTTTATAGAAGTATTAGTACCAGATGCTTTATGTATAGTATCTTAAATCTCTTCTAAAAATGGTACCATTCTTGGAGTTCCTGTCATGGCTCAGTGGAAATAAATCTGACTGGTATCCATAAGGATGCAGGTTCAATCTCTGACTTCACTCAGTGGGTTAAGGATTCAGCCTTGCCGTGAGCTGTGGTATAGGTAGCAGATAAGGCTGGGATCTGGCATTGCTGTGGCTATGGTGTAGGCCAGCGGCTACAGCTCCATTTTGATCCCTAGCCTGGGAACCTCGCTATTCCACAGGCGTGGTCCTGAAAAGACAAAAATAAATAAATAAATAAATAAATAAATAAATAATAAAAATGATACCATTCTCATTTTATAGAGAAAGAAACACTCATAGAAAAAGTGACTCACCCAAGGCCACAGAGGCAACAGTGAAGCCAGGACACAAACCAGAATTCCATCTTCCTCCCTTTCCACAGCAATCTAAAAAAATAGCTACAGGACCTCCAAGAAAATTGACATGGTAAAGAGAGAAACAATAATTCAAATCTTTAAAAGCAGAACATATTGGGCTATTAACCAATCATAGCTGGAGTTAAAACTTTTAAGCAATTAAAGAGATGAATGAATATTTACGAAAGCAGTTTTCACCAGACGGCTTCCCTTCCTTTGATAATCTCTTTTAGACCACAGTCATTTTCCTTCCCTATCTAGCCACTGCTTTAGAGTCTAGAGTAATGGTAAGAAAAGGTATTTGAAGGAGGATTCCACAGGGAAGAAAAGTAGGAAAAACAGACGCTGAAGTTTACTTACTTGAATTACAATGGAAAAAGGAATGCCTCAATATGCCGTTCTCCCACAGTCTGTTCTGGAATTGATTCTGAAGCAGGCTCTATTATGAAATACATATCAAAAGACCAAAGAAAACAATTAGTAAAGTACAAACATCAGTGTTTCTCAAATTTTGGCAATATTATGTATTCACTATGCATTTTCACAATAATACCTAACAAAACCTCAGTGGCCTATGATAATAATATATACATATTTGCTCCGGAGTCTATGGGTCAGCTGGATGGATCTGTTGATTCAAGCCAGTCACAGCTGATTTTAGCTGGCTCACTAAATGCATTTGCAGCTGGCTGAGGGATGCCTGGGAGCTGGCTGACCTAGGAGGTCCATGGCTGGGAAGACCCAGTTTGCTTCATTTGGTTCTCATCATCTAGCAGACCAGCTTCTACATCTTCTAATTGCACAACAAGGTTGCAAGGAAGCAACAACGTACAATGCTTCTGAAGTGTAAACTTGGAACTAGCATCCTGTCACTCCTGCCATATTCTATTGGCCAAAACAAGTTAAAAGGCCAGCCCAGAGATGAAAGGTGAGAGAAAGGCCACCACATCTTGACGGAAGGAGCTGCCAAGTCACATTTGAGCAGATGGAAACTATTTTTGCCATCAGCCTACAACATTTACCTACCATCTCCATGAATTTTGCAAATTCCCCTTATGTACTAGTTAACATGCCTATTATTTAAGATATCCACATTACCACAACCATATCTGTGAAATCATGGGTTTCAACTTTTATTTAGTATATGCATTACAAGTCAAAACTGAAAAAAACTGGAAAAAAATACTTACCACATATCAGTTAAAAGTCAGTGTTCAGAAACTTCTATGAGATACAAAGACAGATGGAAAATCTTTAACTTGCAGTGAGATAGTCAAAGTGATCTCTCTAACAGGTGCTAGACTCCCTATTATATCTGAAGCACTTGAATAAACTCAGAGAAAGATACCAAGAGTTTAAATCCTGTCTCAGGAGGGTTTGCAGTCCAGGGTGGCAAAGATCATCTTGTCCAACAAACACGCTAACCCTTATTGAATAGAAATACTATGTGTAAAATTGCATTTATAACTAGGAAGTGATCAAGTAGAGAGGAGAAGTAGAAAGAGGCAAGGATGGAATTAGCTTCGAGCTGGACCTTATAATATGAGCAGGAGAAGAGGTAGGGAGGCTTTTTAAATTGGAAGAAAGCCCCAACCTGAGACTCAAAGGCAATCAATAAATAAGTACAATTAGAATTCAGCAAAATTAAATAAATAATGTGAAAGCCAACACTATCCATGTTACAGTATTTAAGTTAGATTATGTAGCATTTGTCTTTGAACTTCAAAAAGATGGTAATTGTATTCTTCTGAATTTAAGAGAGACGAGGAGGGTAAAAAAGAGTTGAGAAATGGGATGGAATCTACTTCTGATGAGGTAGGGCTGCATATTTTGAACCAACATTGTCACTAAAGGAAAAAAGTGGCTCACATTAGGAGCTAGGTGGCACTTGAAATCTCACAGAATAGTGAAGAATTATCAGGTCAATATTCAAGAGAAGATAAGTCCAGAGAGGTGACCCCAGATTTGGGGAGAGATTTTCCTCTGGAGACATTAGCTACTGAGAGCCTGAGCAGCACGTTTGACAGCATCCTAGGGATAAAGTGATCAAAGTTGGAGTCAGGCTCATGTTTTAGTTCAGGGTCCTAATGGCTACATCCCTAGTCAAGTTCAGGTAAAACCACCTACCCACAGATTACAGCTCAGCTTCTGCAACAGAGCTACCAGAGTAGTCCCAAGGCTACTAGCATTTTAGAAATTTTGTTTTTTAAGTCTATTTCATTTTCCTTTCAACTGAGCGTCTCTTCTACTGAACACAGAATCTTGAAGAAAAAACGCATTCATTAAACAACTAAGAAAACATAAAATGACTCACCATGTAAGATGCAAAAGGAAATTTTAGTTATCACGCTAAAGCATTCAGAGCAAACTCTTGCATCTTTTTTCATTATAAAAACAAACAAAAATAAAACCTTTTTAATGGAGTCCAAACATGTGTTATTCATATATTTGGTTTTCTTTTATCTTCTTTACTTGACAATTTATTGAGGTGATGTTTCTATTGTATTGTATGTGGAAATTCATTGCAAAGTGTAAAAAACATCATTCTGAGTGGCACATCAATTATCAAGGCATATCAGAGAGAAGCAGACCCAGTTTCAGAAGAAACAGTACAGTTAGCTTTGTGCCATTAGTTTCAGTGGAGTTTGACTTTTATGAGATAGGGATGTTTTCGGAAATTCTTGATATATAGTCTCCAGATATAACTAAGAGTAGGCTCTGCTAAGCAACAGAAGTGAATTGTAACACATGACAGTTCGTATGTAGGCTTATAATCTGCTACTTGACTTAAAATATCCTGGTATGTCTTCCTGTTTAATTCATTTTTCTGATCCTCAATATGTCAGAACAAAATGTTCTCATTCTTTCATATCGAAGACCCAATTCTTATTTGTATATTTTTAATTAGCCCTTGTCTACTCTGTTCTTCATACTGTTTTTATATGTGGGCTGCTGTGTTAAGTGACTAAGCAAAGCATGGACCATCAGATGCTGACTTGTAGAAAAGAATGGACCTAATGTATCCAAGTATTATTCAGTGGTGAAGTTTGCCACAGCTGAACATTCTAGTACAATGTGCTAAACAGGAATCTGTATCTAAGATATTCAAAGTCATTTCAGAGATTTAGTAAAATCAATTGCAAATAAGGATCCTAAAGAAAAGACTGCAAGCCATTATAATCATAGTACATATAAAGTGTTCTTTCCCTCCAAGCATTCTGTGATGGTTAATTTAAATGTCAACTTGACTAGACTATGATGCCCAGTTTTTTGGTCAAACAACAGTTTAGATGTAAATGTACCTTGTATGTGTAATTAACGTTTGAAAAAAAAGATATTTGAGTCCTGGACTTTGAGTAAAGTAGTTTATCCTCCAAAATGTTGGTGAGCCTCATCCAATCAATTGAAGACCTTAAAACCACAAGCCGAGGTTTCCCAAAATAGAAGGAAGTTTTCCTCCAATATATTCAGACTCAAGGTTGAAACATCAGCTCTTAGATGGATTTCTAGCTTTCCAGTATGCCCCATGGATTTTGGACTTGCTGGCTCCCATGATCATATGAGTACATATTTGCAAATAAATCTTTGCCTGTAGGTACCTAGGTGTACAGCTTACTGATTCTGTTTCTCTTAAGAAGTCTTGCTCATATACCTTCCAAGTTATAGAATGAAGATGCATGCAATAAATTTTCCATAGTCATTTGAAATACTTTGTATAAATTCATCAGATGTATTGGCATGCAGTCTTAGAGTATTTTAATATTGTGTCTTCATATTTACCATGTATATTTTTTCAGATTGTCCAGGAGAATATGTTCTTTTGACTCTACTAGATTTCCTTTCTCATTCTCATCCTACTGCTGCTTTCATAATAATTCTTAACAAACATTAAAGTTTATTTTTTTCCACCATGAGTAAATTAAAGGATTATAATTCTGGAGTTTCTGTCATGGCTTAGTGGTTAACAAACCCGACTAGTATTCATGAGGACACAGGTTCGATCCCTGGCCTCACTCAGTGGGTTAAGGATATGGTGTTGCCATGAGCTGCAGTGTAGGTTGCAGATGCAGCTTAGATCTGGTGTTGCTGTGGCTGTAGTGTAGGCTGGCAGCTGCAGCTCCAATTCTACTCCTAGCCTGGGAACCGCCATACACCTTGGGTGCACCCCTAAAAAGACAAAAAAATGAATTATAATTCTGTATCTTATGGCCCTCTGTAGATTATATACCAATGTTTTTTCTTTCATGAAAACAACTACTGCCATTATTTTTTTAAGGTTACTACTTATTTATTTATTTATTTTTCTTTTTAGGGCTGCTCCTCCATGGATGTTCCCAGACTAGGGGTCAAATTGGAACTGCAGCTGCCAGCCTACACTACAGCCACAGCAACACCAGATCTAAGCTGCATCTGCAACCTACACTGCAGCTCACGGCAACACCAGATCCTTAACCCACTGAGCAAAGCCAGGGATTGAACTGTATCCTCATGGATACTAGTAGGGTTCTTAACCCACTGAGCTGCAATGGGGAACTCCTGCTATTATTTTTTTTATTTTGAAAAACATTAAATTTTCATATGTTTAAATCTATGGGGAAAAAAATGCTGTTTTTCTTTAAAACAATTCCCGGAGAATTACTATCAAGTGCAGTTTATCAAAAGCATGAATGTTAGGAACATCAAAAGGGCAACTTCTCATGGTGGGAAGGAACAAAAATAATTTATTGGAAAAGAAAATTGAGTTAAAAATTGAGACTTTGAGAAAAGTATTTAAAGAGTATATAAAGCCAGGTTTTAATATTTTATTCTCAGCTCTCTCTTCCTTCTGTGGCCAGGTAGAAGGAGAGACTTGGGTTTCAGAGAATAAGATGGAAGAATCCTAAGAGATTGCTTTATATTTTCTCATTACTTAGTGCGACTGAATATATCACTGTAGTTGTGATGGAAAATAAAAGCAAGCACGGGCCACTAAGGGGAGGATACAGAGGGGCTGAAAAAAGAACAGTTGACAAAATGTCCAAAAGTACAAAATCCATTAAACCAGGAATTTTCCTACTGTGTTTCTTTATATAGTCACTTGGAGAAAATGATGTACTATATTAGTTTCTTCAAAATACACATCAGTACGTTTTAACAAAGTTATGTAAGTACCCAAGTTCACTGGATGGCAAGAGAGAATTTTATCTTAGCAACTGCTATCAGTTGTCTAAAAATGTTTCAGCCTCATATAAGCACCCTAAAATCTGCTTTTATTGGATTCCCCAGATTTTTTTCCAATATAAATCAGCAAGTCTTTGAGTCCTTGTCATGTATCTGACATCAACCTAATCTTCAAGGTTTTATTTACAGTGTATCTTCTTTGCTGTGCTGATACCAAAGTCTAGTAGCAAGTCTGAATGAGGTAGGGCTGGGGAGAGACATGTGAACAATGGACTTCCTCTTTAAAGAAATCACAAATGTGACATGGTAACAGAATAATCTTTAAATAACTGAGAAAAAAACATCAGACAAGCACAGGGAATCTGTTTCTGAGGCCAGGGGATGCTTAGTGGCTGGTGGGCAAAAAGTACCTAGATACCCTAGATCCAACTCTCGAATTTAGATATTTGAATTTGTAATTGCCTTTCTTTTTTATTTTTTAATCAAAGTATAGTTGATTTACAATGTTATGCCAATTTATGAAGTATAGCAAAGTGACCCAGTCATTCATACACACACACACACACACACACACACACACACACACATTCTTTTTCCCATATTACCATCCATCATGTTCTAGCTCAGGAGATTGGATATAGTTCCCTGTGCTATACAGTGGGACCTTGTTGCTTATCCATTCTAAATGTAATAGTTTGTATATGCTAATTGCCTTTCTTCAAACCATATAATTCTATCAGAAGGAGCCATGCCACCATGCAGTCTTGAATTCCTGCTACCATGCATTGGTGGCAGCAATGTTTTTTCCCAGAGCTTGCTCCCAAGAAACCCAGGATGAAGGAATTAGCAGATTCATGACCCTTTGTCATGGACTACTAAACACCCATGCCTGAATATTATAGGGGTTTTTGTTTGTTTGCTTGCTTGTTTGTTTGGCTATGCCTGTGGCATGTGGAAGTTCCTGGGCCAGGGATTAAACCTGTGCCAGAGCAGCAACCCATGTCATTGTAGTGACAATGACAGCTCCTAAGCCCACCACACCACAAGGGAATTCCAGAAAACTGTAGGATTTTTAACAGTATACATCTAGACCAGATTATCAATTCCATTTCATCTGCATTCAGTATCAACTAAAACATTTTTTTTACAATAAGTAACAGAAATATCTTGTGATATTTAGGGACATACATATTAAAGGATATGTATACTTAAGAATATATCTATGTCTGGACATATATTCAGACAAAACTTTTATTGAAAAAGACACATGCCTCTCATGTTCATTATAGCACTATTCACAATAGCCAAGACATAAAAACAATCTAAATGTCCATCAACAGATGAGTGGATTAAGAAGATGCAGTGTATATATACCTACTGGAATACTACTCAACCATAAAAAACAACAAAATAATGCTATTTGCAGCAACATGGATGGAACTAGAAACTCTCATACTAAGTGAAGTAAGTCAGAAAGAGAAAGACAAATACCATATGATACCACTTATATCTGGAATCTAACATATGTTACAAATGAACCTATCTATAGAAAAGAACCGAACTCATGGACTTGGAGAACAGACTCGTGGTTGCCAAGGTGAGGGAGGAGGGAGTGGGATGGACTGGGAGTTTGGATTAGTAGAGGCAAACTATTGCATTTGGAGTGGATATGCAATGAGATCCTGCTGTATAGCCCAAGGAACTATATCTGATCACTTGTAAGGCAACATGATGGAGGAAAATGTGAGAAAAAGAATGTATGTACATGTAGAACTAGATCACTTTGCTGTACAGCAAGAATTGACAGAACATTGTAAATCAAGTATAATAAAAAATTTTCAATAAAATAATTAGATAAAATTCTACCAAAAAGAGAAAAGAATATCTGTATATATAATATGATATCAGGAGCTAACTATACTGATAGAAGTCTCTTCAGAAAGGGCACCCCTAGCATCTCACTCATCTGGTTCAGAAGTGGGCACTGATGCTCAGAACAAATTGCTTCTATCCTTGTTTGAATCATGGAATAAATATTCCAGGTCATGTATGAAAAATCCAATTAAACGGATTGAATCATTATCCTGACCTGATTACCAGGATGTGCTGTGTTCTCTCTGTAGCAGGAAATAAATATTGCCTCTCAACAAGATCACACACCATGGGAAATTATTCCCCAACAGGAAGCTAGACAGCCTTAAAATGCAAGTGAGTATGAAAACGTGAGGTATCTTTTTACCTGGTATATTCTCCACGTTGATTGACGAAAAGGCACTCTAGCATAGCCAACTTGTACGTGCCTCTGAGAGAACTCTGAATTACTTCCACCCTGGACTTGTCCTGGCCTTTTTTTTCCCCTTAGCAAGGATCAAAAGCAAGTGTTTTGTTTTCTGTTTGTTTTTTTTTTTTAATTGTAATTGTTCAGTCATCATGAACATATTAACTTGTGTTGATTTGCAAAAGAGCAGTCAAATGGCTGTCAAAATAGCAAAGCCAAGTGTCCTTTGATCATAAAAACATCAATACTATTCATTCACTGGTCTCTGTCACATGACAATTACTTTTGTGCCACAGAAAGGCCCTTAACTGAACTTGTATTTCCTGTTTCCCAGGCATTTGGAGTAAGAGGAAGGCAGACCTTCTCTACCATCTAATGCAATGGTTTGCATCATCTTAATTTGGTTGGAGCCTTAAACACCCTAAATCCTGATTGTCTACATTCCAAGCTGTGGGGTGTGGCAAACAGCCCAGTTGTTTTAATTCCAGGAACTGCTTCATGAAGTTTTGTTAAAGCTCTTTTATTCAAACACCCTCATGAAGGGTGGGAAGAGTTTGAACTCTGTGCTTCAGTTCATGTGTTATGTTTATTGGATATGCAAGTGATCGAAGCACGCACATTTATTTACTTGGTTTTGACATTTCCAGCCACTTAGTGATTGTTTTCTCAACTAGCACAGCTAGAATACCAAAAAAATCTTATTCATGGCTTGTTCCCAATACATTTGAAGAAACCAATGTTTGAGACATCAAGGGATAATAAATGATTGCATGTTAAGTATCAAGTGAGTAGTACAGATAACAGTGTAAGTAAGAAAGAATTTTGGTGCCGTTGGTAGTAGTAGTAATGGTGAGTTAGTCCCCTTCCCCAAATTCTGCTTCAGAGAGAAAAGATTTTATTTCTTTTCCTATGTGTTTTCCAGCTATAAATTAACCAAAAATTATTTTGATTTGTGATACTTTTAGATAAACATTTCTGCCTTCATTACCAAAGGGGAAGATACTCACCTATCTTCTGCAGTTACCAGAAATATCTGTACAAATCCAACTTTGAGTAAAGACAGTCCTGAAGCTATCAGATGCATTTCCTTGGTTGTCAGCCTTTAATATGTATAACTTACCATTGTTTTTTGTTTTTTGTTTTTTTTCCATTTTTTTATTACTCAAATGAATTTATCACATCTGTAGTTATATAATGATCATAACAATCTGATTTCACAGGATTTCCATCCCACAGCCCAGACATATTCCCCCACCCCCCAAACTGTCTCCTCCGGAGACCATAAGTTTTTCAATGTCTGTGAGTCAGCGTCTGTTCTGCAAAGAAGTTCAGTCTGTCCTTTTTTCAGATTCCACATGTCAATGAAAGCATTTGATGTTGGTGTCTCATTGTATGGCTGACTTCACTTAGCATGATAGTTTCTAGGTCCATCCATGTTGCCAAAAATGCTTCAACATAGTTCTGGAAGTCCTAGCCACAGCAATCAGAGAAGTAAAAGAAATAAAAGGAATCCAGATTGGAAAGGAAGAAGTAAAACTATCGCTATTTGCAGATGACATGATACTATACCTAGAGAATCCTAAAGACTCTACCAGAAAACTGTTAGAGCTCATCCATGAATTTGGCAAAGTCACAGGATACAAAATCAATACACAGAAATCGACAGCATTTCTATATACTAACAATGAAAAAGCAGAAAAGGAAATTAGGGAAGCAATCCCATTTACCATCGCATCCAAAAGAATACAACTTACCATTGAATCCCACATTAAGAACTCGGGGGAGGGAGAAATCCCTGAATTGCTATATGCCCATAAAAATGTCAATAATGTGATATTGGGTATTAAGAACTTCTTACCCAAAGCTTGCAAGGAACTGTTTTCAGATCATACCCACATCTGGAAGTTAATAATCCTTATAAAATAGGTTATTTTGTGGGACTATCTGTGTCCATGACATAAGCAGAACTGTAGAGTTATACAAATAAATAAAATAAATATATGCTTAAAGTAAATATTTTTAAATATTTAAAATTTAAAATCAGTATCTTTTAAATATTTAAATATCTAAAAATAAGGAGTTCCCATTGTGGCTCAGTGGGTTAAGAACCCAACTAGTATCCATGAGGATGCAGGTTCAATCCTAGGCCTTGCTGAGTTGGTTAAGGATCCGGTGTTGCCATGAGCTGTGGTGTAGGGCACAGACGCAGATCGGATCTGGCGTTGCTGTGGCTGTGGTTTTGACTAGCAGTTACAGCTCTGATTCAATCCTTAGGTTGGGAACTTCTATTTGCCGTGTGTGTGGCCCTAAAAAGCAAAATAATAAATTTCAATAAATGAATAAGTACATATCTAAAAATAACTGGTGTTACAGAATCATCCAGCATGACCTCCAGGATGCCCTCCCTACAGCCCTTTGGATCAGTTTTAGGAGTGTAAAAGAATGAGCAAGATAGTCCTGTTGGGCTGGTTCCAGTCATTCTCTAGCACCTTATATGTTGGTTGATATGCACTAACATTTGAGGATTCTTAAATGTCAAACACCTCCCTAAACAGATTATGGGCACATAGGTATGGAAAGAAAGGGAATTCTTCAACGTATTTTTGCAAACCCTACATGGCTCTAATAGGGCGAGGAACTCTTTTCTTAAATCAAAGCTTTACCAAGAGCTTCTGAAATCCTACAATACAATGTCACCACTCCTTTTTTTTTAAGTCCACAGTACAATGAAAACTTGTCAAGTATAAAATACGAAGCGAGTAACAAAGTGGAGAAAACTAAATTCCTTAGAGTTTTTGGAAGTATTCCCTGATGGAGACAGCAGTAAGAGGAGAAGTTACACTATATTTCCATTGTCCTTGATTGTCATGGGAAAGGCCACCAGATAGTATTGCGATCTTTTCAAAGAATGTAAAAGGAGTTGGTAAAAACAATAGAAGAGGTATGATCCATGGTATGATCTCACATATTTCAAATAATTAGGAATTCGAAGGGGCTCGGGAATGTCATATGACACTGAATTATAAAGAATTTTCTCATTACTTACTCCTAATGCATTGCTTAATAAAATTCATCAAAAAAATCTATCATTGAGACTTCTGGTTTCAAGTCTGGCACATAAAAAGCTTAGAAATTGCCACTCCATCCTAACAAGTAAAAGCTGGATAAACTGGGGTTCCCATCGTGGTGCAGCAGAAACAAATCCGACTAGGAACCATGAGGTTGCAGGTTTAATCCCTGGCCTCGCTCAGTAGGTTAAGGATCAGGTGTTACAGTGAGCTGTGGTGTAGGTCACAGATGCAGCTCAGATCTGGCATTGCTGTGGCTGTGGCATAGGCCAGCAGCTATAGCTTCGATTAGACCCCTAGCCTGGGAACCTCCATATGCTGCAGGTGCAGCCCTAAAAAGACAAAAGACAAAAAAGGAAAAAAGCTGGATAAGCTGAAAACTTAATGACTCCTCTTAGATCTCTAAAAGAGGTAAGGCCACAGAACAAACTGCAGGCTCCAGAACTAGAGAGACAGAGAGACAAATGCAAAGAATCCCAAATGCAAAGAATCCCAATTTACTGGAGCATAAATCTCCATGGGAAACAGTCCTCTAGGGTAGGAAAACCTGAGCTATAATGGGTGAATTGCTGGAGTGTGAGTACAGACAATTCTGAGAGATAAAAACTCCAGAAGGACACAATCATCAGTGGGCACTCACAATTTTTTGAGTTTTACCTCCTGGAACTCGACCAGGTTCTCACGATAAGCAGAGGAGAAAAATCTCTTTGTGCCTTCAGCACGGTAAGAGAAAAGGGAACCATATGAAATAAACCACATCATTCTTTTCTTCCTAATAAGATTTTCCCTCAGGACAAATGATCTAACCAG
The DNA here is from genome assembly GCF_016906955.1 of Phacochoerus africanus. Classification (NCBI taxonomy): domain Eukaryota; kingdom Metazoa; phylum Chordata; class Mammalia; order Artiodactyla; family Suidae; genus Phacochoerus; species Phacochoerus africanus. Next base: position 260,496,887 of record NC_062544.1, read on the forward strand.
AGCTTCCTGCTTTGTTTTACCAGGACCTAGTTGACCTGGGAGAAGGGAAATACCCAAATCCAGTCCACCCTACCTATCTTGTCCCACCTAAGGTGTTGGCGGGGTGTGGTTACTGAGAAGCACTATGAAGTTCATAGTCCAGAGAATAGTCTCACAAAAAGACTGAGACCTAAGCACATGACATTTCCACTCCCCCCACATTTTCCTACCACGTTACTGAAGTCTAGTTCATAACAGTTTCTTTAACCACATATATCATATCCAGCTATTGATAAAAATTACAAGGCATATCAAAAGACAAAAACCACAGTTTTAAAAGGCCGAACAAATACCAGAACCAGACTCAGATATGGCAGAATTGCTAGGAGTATCAGACCAAGAATTTAAAATAAATGTAGTAAATACAATTTAAAATAAATAATATTTATTATATTTATTATATATAATATATGAATATATAAAATAAATAAATACATAAAATATAATTTAAAATATATAACATTAAAGGCTTTAATGGATAGAGTAGACAGCATTCAAGGACAGACAAGTAAGGAGTTCCTATTGTGGCTCAGCAGGTTACAAACCAGACTAGTATCCATGAGGATGTGGGTTCCATCCCTGGCCTCGCTCAGTGGGTTAAGGATTTGGTGCTGTGGTGAGCTGTGCTATAGGTCACAGACCAGACACAGCTCAGATGCCATGTTGCTGTGGCTGTGACGTAGGTCGGCAGCTGCAGCTTCAATTCAACCCCTAGCCTGGGAACTTCCATATGCCATAGGTACAACCCTAAAAAGCAAGCAAACAAACAAACAAATACAGGTAGGTAATATAAGAAATGAGAAAGAAATTACATTAAATAACCAAAAAGAAATGAAGAACAACTTTGATGGGCTCTTTCATAGGTTGGACTTGGCTGAGGAAAGAATCTTTGAGCTTGAAGACAGTTCCATAGAAACCCCCAAAGTGAAAAGCAAGAGGAAAAAAAAGACAGAAAAACAGAGTAGAATATCTATGAACCATGAGAAAACTACAAAAAGTGTAATATGTATGTAATGGGAATACCAGAAAGAGAAGAGGGAAAGGAATAGAAGTACTTGAAGAAGTAAAGACTGAAAATTTCTCCAAATGTCAGACACAAAAGCACAGCTCCCAGAAGCTCAGAGGACACAAAGTAGGATAAAAGCAAAAACAAAACAAAACAAAACATTATATCTAGGCAAACCATATTTCTATATTTAAACTACAGAAAACCAAGATAAAGAAAAGATTCTGTTAGAAGCCAGAGTTTAAAAATATAACCTAGAGAGAAACAAAGATAAAGATTACATCCAAATTCTACTCAGAGACCATGCAAGTAAAGTCTACTTTCCTTTTACATTACCGGTTATTTTAAAATTTTTATATTCCTAATAGACTATTTTTTAAGGGTAATTTTAGGTTTACAGTAAAACTGAGCAGAGAGTACATGGAGCTCCTATATTGCCCCCCCAAAACCCCAATTATTAACATCTTGCGTTGAGGTGATAGATTTGTTATAATTTATAAACCAATACTGATACATTCATTACATTAACTAAAGTCTGTAGTTTACATCAGGGTGCACTCTGTGTGTTGCACAGTTCTGTGGTTTTGGCAAATGTATAATGTCATGGATTCAGCATTATAATGTCATCAGGATTAGTTTCACTGTTCTAAAATCCTCCACCTACTTGTCCCTCCCCCTTCTCCTTCCCTCTGGCAACCACTGATCTTTTTACTGTCTCTATAGATTTGTCCTTTCCAGAAAATCATGTAGTTGGAATTATACAGTATGAAGCTTTTCAAACTTGATTATTTCACTTAATAATATGCTTTCAAGATGCTCCATGTCTTTTTTGTGGCTTGATATAGCTCATTTCTTTTTATTGATGAATGATATTCTATTGCCTGTCTGTGCCACGGTTTATTTATCCATTCACCTCTTGAAGGACATTATGGGTATTTTCAATTTTGGGTGATGATGAATAAAACTTCTGTAAACATTTGCATGCAGGATTTAAAGGAGATATAAGTTTTCAACTCCTTCGGGTAAATATCAAGAAGTCCAGTTGCTGAGACAAGTGAGAATGTGTTTAGTCTTTAAGAAACCACCAAGCTTTCCTCCAAAGTAGTTGTACCATTTTGTATTCTCACCAGAAATGAATGAAGGCAATGCTATGGGGCTTAGTGAAAAAAAAAAAAAAATCTCATTATAATGAGAAAAATCAACATATTAAGAATGATATGAGGAAGTTCCCATTGTCTCAGCAGTAACCAATCCGATTAGTATACATGAGGATGTGGGTTCAATTCCCAGCCCCACTCAGTGGGTTAAGTATCTGGCATTGCCTTGAGCTGCAGTGTAGATTGCAGACTCAGCTAGGATCTGGCGTTGGTGTGGCTGTGGTATAGGCTGGCAGCTGCAGCTCCAATTCAACCCCTAGCTTGGGAACTTCCATATGCTATGGGTGCAGCCATAAAAATAAAAAAAAAATTAAAAAAAAAACTTTGTTGACATAAGCATCCAAATAAAATCTTCTCTAAAATAAGTTTTTTTAAAAAAAGGACATGGGCAAAACTTAAATGCCTATTACTAAGTGAAATAAGCCATTCTGAAAATGTTACATCTTATACGACTCCAACACTGAGATTCTGGAAAAGGCAAAAACTACAGAGAAAGTAAAAAGATCAGTGGTTGTTGGGGATTGGGGGTGAATAGGCCGAACACAGTAGATTTTTGTGACAAGGAAACTCCTCTGTATACTATAATTTTGGATACATGTCATTACACATTTATCCAATCGTACAGAATGTTACGTCAAGAGTGAATCCTAATATAAATTGCAGACTTTGGAAGAAATGATGTATCAATGTACTGTCACCCATGGCAACAAATGTACCACTCAGTGGGGATATTGATAATGGAGAAGGCATGTGGGGGTACCAGGTATGTGAGAAAGCTCTGTACTTTCCACTCAATCTTACTGTGAACCAAAAATATTCTTTAAAAATAAAGTCCAACAAGAAAAATTTAAAAATCGCTTTTCTACTATGAAGACAAAAGTGGGCCTGGGGATAATGGATAAAGATTTTTTTTAAAAAATGAACTCTGCATTTGTATAGTAGCTTAAATAAAACTCAATTACTTGAACTCCTTTGCCTTTCTCCTCATATCTAACTCTTCCTTTTACATGAATTTTTTGAAGTTTCATTCAGTAACTGAAATGTGAGGAGAATAAGAAAGAGAAAAAGAAAAGATAAGGGTTAAAATGTTAGTGGCATAAGATGTCTGGAGAAGCAGAAAAGGAATTCTCCTCGCTTCCTAGCTTCTTGAAAAAATTTCTATTTTATTGAAGTGTAGTTGTCTTGGTGAGTTTTCACATAAAAGGACTAATGCCTGAGCCAACCACACAATGTTGATCCTGAGTGGTTTAAGCTTCTTGGGAAGGATTTCACAATATAGCTGTGGGCTCTAGACAGAAGCCTGGGGAGGGTTATATAGGGAAGCTGTCTCAAAAACTTAATTCCTGAACTTGACTTCCACTTGAGACAGCATCTTGGGTATGGTAATGAAATACAGTAATGACTGAAACAAGTCAGACAGTAGTATCTGAATTCACAAGAAATTCGTGGACCCCTTGGAAGTTTGCTAGGGCATTGAAAGTATTAGAGGGTTTGGCAGGTAGGAGGATAAAGATGAGAAGAGAAAGTTACTAACATCATCTTTGCTCTTACTTTACCCTCTGATAATAGTTAATCCAAAGGCGAAACAGTCTCTATGTCAATTGCGTCTCATCACTGGTTTGAACATTTTGACATAGCCTCTGGTCATTTCCATTTCTGGTCTATCTTCTTACTGTTGCCTGAAATTATTTCATTTCATGAATAAGGTTAGTGCCTGGAAATAATAAGCACTCAAATATTCCTTGAGTAAATGAAAACCCTCCCTCGGCTTCTAACTGCTTATTGTATAGAGTCCAAATTCTTTAGTAGGATTTCTAAGCTTTTAAGATTCCATGCATCCTTTTCTTTTCCAGGTTCTTATCACATGTACCTCCTTGCGATTTCCTGACTTCAAGAAGTTCTCTTACATTTCAAATGATTTCCATATGCTCTTTCCTCTTGCTGCTGTGTCTACCTACCACTTTGTCTTGAATGCTTCAATTCCTCCTCAGGCCTTTTCCCCAGCAAAACCTTCCCTAAGATTCTGAGACAGACTAAGTATACAAACTCACGGTGAGAAGATGAAAAAGTCCCGAAGATGCACATCATAGTAATTAGAGTCAACAATATTCTCTACATCAAAGAGACTCTCATAAATGCTAAGAGACTGGATCTTAAGTGTTCTCATCACAGAAAAGAAATATTTATGTGATTTGATAGAAGTTTTACCTAACACTACAGTGGTAATCATGTTGCAATAGATACGTGTATCTATTAAGAGTCAGTACACCTTAAACTCAATTATAGCTCATTAAAAATAAGAAAATGAATTTTTCTGCTATTTATTTTATTATTGCTATTTTTAACGAAGTATCGTTGATTTACAATATTGTATTAGTTTCAAGTGTTGAGCATAGTGATTCAATATTTTTACTGTTTAAACTCTAGTAAAAGTTCTTATAAGATAATGGCTGTGATTCCCTGTGCTTTATAATATGTCCTAGTTGTTTATTTTTTTCATTACTCAATGAATTGTATTACATTGATAGTTGTACGAAAATCATCACAACCAAATTTTATAGCATTTCTATCCCAAACCCTCAAAAAATGAATTTTTTAAAAGTTCGCATGAGACTAATACAACTTAGCCTGCCTTTCAACTGTGTTGTAAAAGGTTGTTTACATATCTGTTCCTTCCTTTAGACAGCATTTTTTGAGGGCAGAGATCTCAGCTTAATTTGTCTATGTCAAGGCATAGAGTATGGTGGAACAAACAAAGCCATAATATCAGACAAAACTAGATTAGACTTTCAGCTTCCCCTGTCTAGTTGCATGACCTTAATAGAATTAATTTCTCAGAAGTTCAGTTTTCTTCTTTAAAAATACAAAAGAAAGGCATCTTGACTAGGTCACACTTGGCAGAAAAAATTTTCTATTTCTGAATTAAATGTAGTAAGATTAAGCAATGTGTGTGTGTGCAATTATCAGATTTCCAAGGGATTATTTTAGTATGTAATGATTTTTAGAAAAACTTTTTGTCAAAATTAGTCCCACTCGCAACATACAAAATGCCGCCTTAAAAAAAAAAACCTATTGTCATTATAGATATTTAAAGTACCTATAATTTTTTGTGGCGATGAAAAGCTGAAACTTATGAAATGCATTTTTCATTTTCCTTCAAAATAGCATTTCTGAAGTGTTTTCCTTTTGCCATATGACCAGTCATTGCTTAACGTGAGTTTTAGAATCAGTCGTTCTTATTTATAATATCTACTAGCATACTCTAGCATCAGAAAAAGTGAATACACTAAGAGAGGAACATATATATGAATTAACTAATGAATGTCAAAATATTAAACTATACTTGGGTCAGAAGTTAAGCTTGCAGATCTTTTACACAAGCCAATCTTGTGACTGGTCTACATGGAAAATTTGATTAAAACCTCGTCTAGTTTCTAGGATTTCTTATTTATTCCAAGCCATCCTAGTATATTCATATTTGCCTTTTCCGTTTCCTTTTTTTTTTTTTTTTTAATGGTCACACCCGCAGCATCTGGAAGTTTCCGGGCCAGGGATTCAGGGATTGAATCTGAGCCATAGCTGGCAATGCCTGATCCTTTAACCCAATGTGCCAGCTCGGGGATTGAACCTGCACCTCCACAGATACCTGAGCTGCTGCAGTTGGATTCTTAACCCACCATGCTATAGCAGAAACTCCCACCCTTGTTTTGATTCTTAAGTGTGGAAGTGAGGATAGTTGGAAAGAAAATAAGATGAGGGACCTATTGTGATCAAAGATTTAAAACTAAGAATTGCATGAAAGGCCAAGGAAATACAGAGTCGTTCACAGAGGAAATGTGTTGCCAGGTTTATGGAGAAGGCTATTTCAGCCTGAGTTCATAATGTGATATCTCTTTATTGTAAAGTAATTTCAAATTGATGCATTTTGAGTATAAATTTTAAAGAGATACCTTGGATCAAAATATAAAATTCATTCCTGTTAAATTCTTCACCCCTCAGGATTTAAATTTTCTTTTACTATGCACACAGAAAAAAAAAAAAAAAGGAACAAAACCAAAGATCTCTTTTTAAAAAAACACCTCCACAATTTGAAATTTGGTTGTTCTCAAAGGGTAAAATTTCTGCCAAATGGATGACAAGCTGTTGACAAGGCATAATGGGAAGCTTCTGTAGGAGTATGCAAGACATTAATGCACAGAAGTTGTATCACATTTTGAGCTCACATACTTTTTGAAACGAAGAATCTAAATTTTAAAGCTTTGACTAATGTTTCTCAATAACTGCAGCATTTATTCATAGGTGTCCAATACAACCTTGTAGCATTAATCCTAGAAATAAAAATATTCACTTTTTAAAGAAATATTAAAATAATTTTCAATGCCTTTTATCTTCTTACTTTCTTGGAAATATAAAAAATATGTCAAAGAAATAAAAACCTACTTATCTTACAGATTAATAAAATACAAGTTCCCAAATATTATGATAATGGGAAGCCTATAAGCCAAGACTTTCTGGGCGGACTGTGACCAATAACAAAGATTCTTTGCTTGACCAAACTTTAGTGAAGTTCTCAAACCTTCTCCTAGACAGCCCCTCCCCTGTGCACTTCTTTGTAAAATCCAGTTTCAGCAAAATCTCTGCTAGATCAGTTTAGCAAGAGTCTCCCATCCTCTACATCTGAGTATGTTCATTCTCAGCATACTTTTATCATTGAATCTTTAACAGTACTACTATATATGTTTTACTACTCTTGTGTCAAGTTTAGAAGCTGAAAGGTAGAGAGATTATGATTTTTTGAAGATCAAGTAACTAGTTAGCAACAGAGAAAAACCTTAAACCCAGGGTTTAGTAAGAAGTCTCACTTAAACCCAGGTTATAGTAATAAGTCTCACTTATTCCAAAAGTTGTGTCATTTCTAATTTTTACCTAGTGTTTCAAAATTTTCTTCAAATACAGAAAACACCGGAGCAGTTAAGTTAAACAGGCAGTTTTTAAAATATGGGAGATGCAAATAGCTTCCTCTTCTAAGAGACTGTAAATTTATCATAGCATCAACACATTCTGGAAAGAAGCCATCATCATTATACAAGGAGTTCCAAGAAGTGAGTCAAAACAGAACCTTTGAAAATAGAATCCTATGAACCTTTCATTTCACATCCGCTGGGGAAGTAAATGAAGAATCTTTATTCCACATGGTAATGCTCCCTGCTGACCATCCCCTCTTTGAGAAGGGTCGTGCTGCATTCCTGGAGTGTTTGAGGTCTTTTGAAAGAGTGGCTGCATTCCCACCCACACCCATCACTAGGGAAAACAGCGTTCAGATTCAGCTGGCTGATGCTTATAAACTAACTCTTGATAACATAGAGCTCCCATCCATTCCTGAATTACAAAATATCATTCACAGTTACTTTATAGCAATAACCTTTTACTGATTTCTATGGAAACCCATTTTATTTTATTATTAATAATGATTATTTATTATCTGTTAACCTTACAATATCCAGGTAAAATAATTTAAGAAATTATTTGGCTCTTAGGCTTAAGAGTGAGGCATTTTCCCTCCAACCTTAAAAGGAGGGAGGCCTCGGATATGGAGGCGTAGCCCTGCCGAGAGCATAAACTTACATAAGATTGTAGGTAGGTTGGCTCAGACATGCCTTTCTGGCATTCTTGTTTGAGAAATCAGGAGAACCCATTCCCACGTACTTTGTTAATTAGGGATAGATATCATGTTCTGGCTGTTTAACTCCTAAACATATAATTCCCATCTAATATCCAAATAAATGGACATGATAATAAGCTTGAACAATGACCAGTACAGAAAAGGAAAAAGAATCCTCCTCTCAGGTTCAGCCCTGAGCCTGAGAATTAACAGGATGACAGATTAACAGGAGAAACATGTATAATTTTTTTAAAAATATTTTTGTGTGCACCCAGGAGCCATCTTTGGAAAAAAATAAAGACTCAAAACAGTGACTAGGAGTGAGAGCATATATACTCTTTCAAACAAAAAATCATAAATTTATGGAGAAATGACAAGACAAAGCAAGAAGATTTAGGCTTTTAGGGACAGTAAATTGTGGGGAGGTGACTAGGAAATATATGGGGGAAATTAATGAAAGGTTAGTGTGATTTTAGTAAGTTTGTTTGTACAGATGCATTTGAGCATTGATTCCTAGTCTCTGTAATAAGAATGTCCTTCTCTTACTGCTACAGCAACTTTCTCATGGGCAATACAACCTGCTTTTAGGAGAAAGGGGAAGGTTAGAGAGCCCTTCCTACATCTACTGTTTCTTAAGTGCTTTAGAATCAATAGGCTAAAGAGGCATGTTTGGGGCTGGCATATTCTGAACACTTTTACCATTATTAGCAATAGAGGAAATATGTACTTTTAGTTCTTGGCACCTCAGGCAATATAATATAATATAACACCTAAAGGAATTCTGTTAAGAGTCCATTTAATTCATGCTCACCATCAAGTAATATAGACATCACTAAAAGAAAACCTGGGGGAAAGAATTCATTTTCAATTTAAGAGCAGTTCAGTTCAAACAAGCCACTGCAGGGCATACAACCAACAAAGCAGAACTTTCCAGAGAGAAGACATGTCCAGTAGCAAAAACGAATTTTTTTTTCACATGATTCCCAACCCTCCTATTAACTATTTTACCCACAGCTCTCAATTTTCTGAATTTACTAGGCAATTTCCACATTCTAGAACCATTTGCTCAAAGTTGACTTGAGAGCCTGTGTGTAATTTCTACCAAGGTAGGGGTAAACTTATGTGAGAAGCTTGGCTCTATCGCACCAGCAGTGCAGAGGCAGGAAATGAAAAGATGACAAAGATGCTCTAGGGAACTGTATTTCATATGGGAAAACATGCACAATTGGAGAAATAAATATGGTAAATACTGTAATTTGTACGGTCAGGGTGTTATATCAGTTCTAACAAGGGGACTGGGGAAGGCACTTGGAGACAGACCACTATGCACCAAAGTCTTCCTGAATCCCAAACTGAGACCACAAATGTGAACATTGAGTTACTGCCAATACATCACCTGTTAAGTGGTCAAACACTTTTGCTGCATAATATATGCAAAGTTCTTTTTCCCTCTGGCAGTATATAATTTTAGAAATACCAGGAATCCATTTTAAGGAAAAGGAGTTCAATGGGAAGATAAGGCATTTGAATATTTAAAGGAGTATGATAAAGAAGACCACATTATTAAATAAGTTGTTCATAGAATATGCTGTACAACTCTAGAAAAATACAGTCAAGAAAATGGCTTGGGCCAGAGGCTAATTCTCTAACACGTGATTCAAATATAAATGTCCTGAAGCTAAAAATTAAGATAATTTTCTTGTCTGATTATTGATTCATATGAACATTACTGGGTATTATCCACTTGATCATCTTCTAAGGGAGCAGTTGAGCAATAGGATTTGAGTTAAAGGAGAGCAGAAAAATTCTTTTCACAGAAAACAGAGGTACCCTCTGCACCCTTTGTACTTCAATTTTCTCTACTAAGAGAGATCTATCAAAATTATAAATAAGTAAACTAGTAACATTTGTCCCAAGTCTCTAAGTCTTCCCTTGACCCTATTAGGGTTGGAGTAAAGAAGTATGTATATGACCATATGACGCCAAGTACAGGCCATGGCCCACTACCTGTCCATGGAACGGGAGGTTGTCCATCACTGATCAAGCATGTCTTGACACTAAGAGCAGTCCTTTTCTGAATCAAAACAGTTCATGTTGGATGCAGGAAGTTATTGTCACATTGATGTATAATAGGTCATCTACAGCGGGCCATTTTGAATAGAAACCACCACTTCCTGATTATGTAGTGCTTATTACAGACTCTTCAGGATGATTGCCATTAAATCAATGATGTGCTTGACTTCATTTTTGAGCCTTGAACCTCATTTCTGTCTTATGCTGCAGGTCCTGGTGCCTCTCTGCTTTGTAGGAAAGAAAAATCTTATATAAATTAACCAAATTCAAAGACATCCGATATGCGTATTCCAGATAGTAATACAGTAAACTTGACTTTAACAAGGCGTATGTACCAACACTTCAGAAAATCCCCAAACACAGATAAGTATATATTTATACAGTCTCTTAGCTTTCTCAGAAATCTCATTTTCCTCAAGAATCATGGCATTTCTGTTCATGATAGTATCTCCTCTATATTCAAGTTTTAACTCTCCCTTGATGTCCATCAATGATATTTTGCACTCCTTGAAACTTATTGCAAGAAGTAAAAATAAGAAAGAAAAAAAGGTAGCGATGAGAGTGTTGGATGGTGTCTAAGAATCACTCAACAGGTAAGGAACTGTCTCAACTCACATCATGTGATCAAATTCATGCCTCAGCCAAATTAAAGATGACAGTGTTTAGGTATGTGTGGAACAGGCAAAATCATCCTAACTTCTAAGACTCTGCTTGACCTTCATTCACCCTGGAAAATAGATAAAGTATTCTTGCCTCTTTACATGCTGGCCTGAGCTCAATAAGATGCATTATCAAGAGTGTCTTCCATGTTGTTTGAATTCCACTTGTTCCGTGTGACTTTTCTCTCACCCCAGCTAACATGACATCTTTGACCCAATGTTCTCAAACTTACTATCTTTATTTTAGTTCTTTCTACCAGTTTAGATCAACAGTGTTTATTGTGTGCATTGTATCTCCCAGTCTCCCCACACAAATGTCTACGTACCTCTATTTTATCTTTTCCACTCGTGTCTGTGGTCCCTAAGATAAAAATGGATTGATTCAATAAGTCCAGAAGAATAGGGACCAGGGTTTATGAGGCCATCATTTGTCACATTTCCTCCTCACCAATAGTGTGCCACTGGAGAGGTCCTTAAACCCTCATGGCCTCACTGAGCATAGTCATGGAATAGACAGAAACATCGTTCTAGGTGATTGGAAAGGTCAGATGAGAAAAGGCTTTCTTTGCTCGCAAATTAAAAGATTCAGTTTAAGACAACAGCAAAATACGAGGGTTCTAGACATAACAGTAGGAATGATACCCATCATATTTCCTCTGGAAAAGAGATACAGACAGGATGGGATGACTCTAACGCTCATTAAATCTGAGGAAAGGCATTTTTCAGGAAAGGGGGCCTTAGTTGTTTTTTTTTTGTTTGTTTGTTTGTTTTTTATCTTCTCAGATAAACATCAATTTTTGGTACTTTCCTATGTATCCTGGATAGCAAACTTCCTTCCTGGTATAAGTGAAGTAGGAAAGGTAATTGCTGGAGAAGCCCAGCTTAAGAAGGAAAATAATAGTTTTTTTTTTTTAAGATAATTGCATTTGCCTTGAAAGAACTTAATTCAGCATCATTCTTCTCATTCAGTCACACTAACTCACCAAAGCTAAACTACCCCCTGACAATTATCTTGATTTTACTTTCTCCATGTTACATGTTGGGAAGAAAGTTAATTTTTATTATTACTCTTCTGAACCTCAAACTTGAAGTTGGAAAATACTCTAAGTCTATTGGAGTATTTTCATATGCTAATTCACATTTCTCTCTCTTTCCCCTGACTTCCCATATCCACTTTTACATCATTAATATGTCTTGATGGCTTCCAAAAGGATTTGCCATTTCCTTATGTTCATTAGCATTTTGTCCAGATGAAGGAACAGGGCGCAAAGAAAGAGGCTTTATTTGTGAACTTCTTGTTCTCACTTAAATAACCAAAGCTCTTTCTACTGATATTATTTGGGGAAAAAAAATAGTCCAAGTATAAAGGAGACTCTAAGCACAGTTAGGCTCTTCGGTTGGCCGACCTTACTTGCAAGAGCACTTCACAGAACTCAGATGAGAGACTTCAGGTAGAATAAGTCCAATGGACACTGTCATGGCAGATACTCCCCCAAATTTTATGCAAATAATGGTGTCATTTTAGAGATTCCTATTGTATATGGACCAGAAAAAAAAAAAATGATTGACTCACCTGTGATAGGTGAGCAGGCATTGGAAGTCTCCAGATGACATACATGGGCTTGTGTCAACAAATGGAGACCCAGGGATTTAAAACAGTGTCAGATAAGCCAGGTTGTAGAGGACCCAAAAAAGGCAGTAGTGCTGTGATAATCTATTCTTCCAAGCCTGTTTCTCAAGCCAATTGCCTTTTACCTTAAACAAAATCCATTTTCCTATTTGTTTTCTGCACAACAATATGTGACATGATATGATCATAATAGCAGTTCCCACTTTTGAATACCTTCTCTCTATGGGAGGTAAGTTCTGGCTTCTTTTTCCTTTTATGTCAGTTTGGCAAAGCAAGCATTATTATTCCTATTTTACAGATGAGAAATCTAAAGACCAGAGAAGTTAAAACAATTGCTTAGGGGAGTTCCCGTTTTGGCACAACAGCAACGAATCCCACTAGTACCCATGAGGATGCGGGTTGGATCCCTTGTCTCGCTCAGTGGGTTAAGGATCTGGTATTGCCATGAGCTGTGGTTTAGGTTGCAGATGTGGCTCAGATCTGCCGTGGCTGTGGCTGTGGCTGTGGCATAGGCTGGCAGCTGTAGCTCCGATTCAACCCCTAGCCTGGGAACTTCCATATGCCACTGGTGCAGCCCTCAAAAGAAAAAAAGAAGAAAAAGACTTGTTTAGGATCTCAGAAGTCTAGGAATTGGAGATGGGATAGGAACCCAAGTCTGAATCCAAATCCCTTATTTCTTCCCCTAGACTTGACTTTATGCAATGGAAACCAATGTATAAAATACCACTGTAATATTTTTCAAATAAATAATTTATTTCTGCAAACCCTTGTCTGTCAGGCTTTGCTCAGCCAGCATTAGCATTACTATTTGCACATTTGTGGTCAAGTGGAAAGTGCTGCTCCCACTCATCTCTTACCCTCCTCCCCACTCTCTCCTCCCACTGACATGCTGAAGCAAATCCTGATGTTGGTAAATAAGGCCAAATATTTAAGCAAGAGTTTCTATAATTAATCCCCATTTATTCATTTTGTGACATTTCCTTGAGCCTCAAGACAGTTCTGCCCTTTCCAAAGGAAATATCAAGCTTTCACATATAAGCACAAGCATGATATATAAGCACACATAGCCCATTTGATGTTTTGGAATAGATGTTGTGTTGCCTCGCTTCTATTCCACTGGTAGTACTGACAAGTATTTTCTGTTGTTAACAGCATCAAATAAACTATTTCAGGGAGAGGCAAATTCTTACAAACACAAAATCATCTATGTGGAATAGCCATGATAACCACAAGAACTATAATCTGTTGTGTTTCCAAAGGAAAAGCTTCAAACCAAAACCTTCACATAGCTTTTCCACCTTTCCCATTCCTCCTAATTCTGTGGCAAATTCAGTTACTATTCTGTACTTGGGATTAAAGTTCATCAAAAGAGTAAGATAATAAAGGAATAGGAGTTCCCGTCGTGGCACAGCGGAAACAAATCCAACTAGGAACCATGAGGTTGCAGGTGTGATCCCTGGCCTTGCTCAGTGGGTTAAGGATCCGGCATTGCTGTGAGCTGTGTTGTGGGTCTCAGACATGGCTTGGATCTGGCATTGCTGTGGCTGTGGCGTAGGCTGGCAGCAACAGCTCCCATTAGACCCCTAGCCTGGGAATCTCCATATGCTGCTGGTGTGGCCCTAAAAGGACAAAAGACAAAAAAATAAAAAATAAAAATAAAATAAAAATAAAGGAATAAGTTTCCTAAATAGAAGACATTCTTTGGACTCATTTATTAATATTTAACATACCCAATCTCACTGATAATATTGGAGCTGTAAATATGACTAAGAAAGAACTAAAAAAACCTCATATTTTGAATGATTTGGGAAGGGTTAAATAAGTGATGGGGGGGGTTCCCATTGTGGCTCAGCAGAAAGGATCCCAACTAGTGTCCATGAGGACATGGATTCGATCCCTGGCCTCACTCAGTGGATGAAGGACCCAGCATTGCCATGAGATGTGCTGTAGGTCATAGATGCAACTCAGATCCCACATTGCTGTGGCTGTGGCTTAGGGCAGCAGCTGAAGCTCCAGTTTGAGCCCTAGCCTGGGAACTTCCATATGCCATGTACGACCCTTTAAAAAAAGATGGTATATTTACTTGATGGAATAGTATGCAGACATTAAATCTGATGTATTCAAAGACATGAAATTATGAGGAACTGTTTTAAATTATATTAAGGTGGAAGGGAACAGAAGGTACTTATATGTATAGTACAATTATTTTGTGTGTATGGTTTTTAAGTTTTATTGAAGTATAGATTATTTACAAGGCTGTGATAATTTCTGTGGTATGAAAAAGTCATATATATATATACACACATATCCATTCTCTCTGATTCTTTTGTCGCATAGATTATCGCAGAAAACTGGATAGAATTCTCTGTGCTGGAGTTCCTGTCATGGCTCAGTGGTTAACGAATCCAACTAGGAACCATGAGGTTGCAAGTTTGATCCCTGGCCTTGCTCAGTGGGTTAAGGATACAGCGTTGCCATAAGCTGTGGTGTAAGTCACAGATGTGGCTCGGATCCCACGTTGCTGTGGCTCTGGCGTAGGCCGGCAGCTACAGCTCTGATTAGACCCCTAGCCTGGGAACCTCCTTATGCCATGGGAGCGGCCCTAGAAAAGGCAAAAAAAAAAAAAAAGGAATTCTCTGTGCTATACAGCAGGTGTATGTGATAAACCAAAACGTAAGTAAAGATTTTTTATAAATAACAGAATGATAGGTGATTTTGTTTTGCTTCTTTGGTATTTGTCAAATTTATGAAAACACCGCAATAATGAATAATAGATTTTCTGTAGGCATGGACAAAATGCTTAGCAAGATCATGGGATAAAAACATTAAGCCTGCCTCAGGAAGTTAGCCAGGTATCACAAGAATATTAATTTGGTGTGTAAGGAGAAGTTGGGCAAAGAGGGAAGAAAGGATATTCCAGGCACAGAAACGTAAAAGCGCCTGGTGTTTTCAGGAGCAATGGTAGTGTGTCCTGTACTTGGCCTAAGAATATCATGACTAACATGCCTAAAATGCATTATCAGGTCATAATCAAGGCAAATCTCTCCACCAGTGGATCTTAAGTAAACAAATAAAAATTTAGGCAAGAACATGAAGAACCGCATGAGCTATTATAATAGAGGAGACTGGTTTCCTAATATAGATAATTCTATCATGCTTCAATAGCTATAATTGCCTATCATTCTCTTACTTGGGATAACGTGGGATTGCTCATCTTTAGTCCTGTGCAATATTCAGTGACTGTAAAGAGAAAGAAAATGGACAAGATGAGGAGGTAAGGAGATAGGTTGAAGCCAGATGACATTCTGTCCTACAGTCAATTAAGAGCAAATGCTCTTTATATGTCCAGAAATAAATCCATACATACAGAGTCAACTGACCTCTGATGAGGGAGAGGAGACTACACAAAATGAAAAAGAGCGTCCCCAACAAATTGTCCTGGAAAACCTGGATAATCATATACAAAAGAATAAAATTAGACTGTTATCTTACACCATATACACAAGTAAACTCAAAATGGATCAAAGGGGAGTTCCCATCATGGCGCAGAGGTTAATGAATCCGACTAGGAACCATAAGGTTGCAGGTTCGATTCCTGCCCTTGCTCCGTGGGTTAACGATCCGGCGTTGCCGTGAGCTGCAGTGTAGGTTGCAGACGCGGCTCAGATCCCGTGTTGCTGTGGCTCTGGAGTAGGCTGGCAGCTACAGCTCCGATTAGACCCCTAGCCTAGGAACCTCCCATATGCCGCGGGAGCGGCCCAAGAAATGGCAAAAAGAAAAAAAAAAAAAAGGATCAAAGACTTAAAACTCAAGAACTGAAACTATAAAACTCCTAAAAGAAAACATAGGAGAAAGATCATGGACATTGGTCTTGGTAATGATTTTTAGGAAATGCAATTTATATTTCAAGTCGGGACAAGAAAATATAACCATAAAATTATCTTCCTGTGTCCTTTTGGGCCTCCTTCCCCCTTCCCTAAAGTGCAGAGTTCATCTGAATTACACATTTACCAGAGCTCCTCAAAGTGGGAGTGCCTGTTTATCCATAAAGATTAATCTTTTTCCTTTCTTCTTATGCTAGCAGTGTAACTCCTTAAATGAATAGTGATTTTTTTCACAGCTCTGTAAGGGGTCATAGTGACTTGCCGATCACTTTGTATGGGCTTACCTAGACTCTGTATCCTTGGTAAACTTTATGCCAAATATCAGTATGTCATTCTGATCTATGATCCTTTCTTTCAACTTTCTGAGAGTCTGTCTCCTGGGTATTAATTCTCAGATTGTCTAGAATAAATTTCCCCTTTTTCTTCTTAACTTGATTGTTAATTGAACTTTTTTTCATTGACAATGTCTTGGACTTTGCACCAAAAGCACAGGCAGCAAAAACAGAAACAGACAAGTTGAACTACATGAAACTCAAAGCATGGCAGAGGAGACAATCAGCAAGATGAAAAAGCAGCCCATGGAATGGGAGAAAATATTTTCAAACCCTATATCCGATAAGAGATTAATATCCAAAATAAATGAAGAATGCCTATAACTCAATAGCAGAAACAAAACCAAAATCAACTCAATTTAAAAAAAAAAAACTTCAATTCAAAAATGTATATGTTTATTTTAAAAATGGTCAAATAACTAGAATAGATGTTTCTCAAAAGGAAATATGTGAATGACCAACAAGCATTTGAAAAGGTCCTCGACATCTCTAATCATCAGGGAAATGCAAATCTAAATGACAGTGTGATATCACCTTACGCTTATTGAGATGGTTACTATGCATGTATTTTTTTTAAAAGATAACAAATGTTAGCAACAATGCGGAGAGGTTGGAACCCTTTTACACTGGTGGTGGGAATGCAAAGTGCAGTCACTATGGAAAACAGTATGGAGATCCCTCCAAAAATTCAAATAGAACAACCATATCATCTAGCAATATCACTTCTGGGTATATATCCAAAAAATTGAAATCAGGGTCTTGACAAGATACCTGAACTCCCATGGTCACTGCAGCATTATTCACTGTCACCGGAATAAGAAAGCAACCTAATTGTCCATCAACAGATGAATGGATAAAGAAAATGTGGCATTTACATGCAATGGAATATTGTTGTCTTAAAAAAAGAATGAAATCCTTCCACTGCAACAACATGGATGAGCTGGAAGGATATTACGCTAAATGAAATAAGCCAATCACTGCAGGACTCCACTCATGAGATGTTTAACATAGTCAGGGCATAGAAGCAGAGAATTAGAATGGTGAGTGCCAAGAGCTGGGGGGATGGGGAGATGGGGAATTGATGTTCAACAGGTATTCCATTTCAGTTCTGCAAGATGATTAAGTTCTAGAAATCCACTGTGCAACATGGTGCCTATAGTTAAAATATTGTATTATACACCTAAATTTTTTTAAAAAGAGCCAACAGAGGCTCTTTATGAGAAGCGGAGCTGCAGGAGTAGATTTATTTCTGTAAGTAGATCATCCTTGTAGCTTTGTAAAGCATAGACTGGATTAAGAGAGAAACTGGAGGCAGGAAGCCCAGAGGGAGAGCTGTAGAATGGTTCTGGGGCAACATGATAGAGTGGAGAGGCAGTAATTGTGAAAAATGGCCCAAATTTGGAGTTTCCATTGTGGCTCAGCAGCAACGAACCTGACTAGTATCCATGAGGTTGTGGGTTCTATCCCTGGCTTCACTCAGTGGGTAAAGCATCCAGCATTGCCATGAGCTGTGGTATAGGCTGCAGATGCAGCTAGGGTCTGGCCTTGCTATGGCTATGGCATAGGCCAGCAGGTGTGGCTCTGATTTGACCTCTAGCCTCCCATATGCTGTGGGTGAGGCCCTAAGAAAAGAATAAAAAAAAGGTCCAAATTAAAATTTCCTCAGTTATATTATATTACTCCCTAAGTCTATCATCTGAGATAAGCCTCTTTACTTCAATTTCTTCACTCATAAATTGAGAGTGTTGGGCTTTTTTGAAAATATCATTGTGAAAATTAATATATGAGAAATTATTTTATAAGTTGATAAGCCCTATAAAACTACAGTTTTAGTAGTTGTTATTAGTAATAAGAATATTAGTATCATTCTATTGCACCATCCTAACAAGGCATATATTTTGGAAACATAGGCAGATAAGAAAAAGGAGTGCGGATTTCTGCTTATAATAAAGTTACCAAGAAACAAATAGGGTATAACAATCATATGTCAGAATTTTATAATGCAAGACTTTAGTACTAGCCTAAAATCAGATTTGAGGTGTTCCCATATGGTTCAGTGGGTTAAGGACAAATGTTGTCACTGCAGTGGCTCTGGTCAATGGTGTGGCATGGGCTTGATCTCCAGCCCAGGGAATTCTTCATGCTGTGGATGCAGCCAAAAAAATAATAAACAAAAAATTAGATTTGAAGTCAATTTTTTTTTGTCTTTTTAGGGCTGTATCCACATCATGGGGAAATTCCCAGGATAGGGGTCAGTTTGGAGCTGCATCCTCTGGCCTATGCCACAGCCACAGCAATGCCAGATCTGAACCCTGTCTTCGACCTACATTGCAGCTCATGGCAACACTGGATCCATAATCCACTAAGCAAGGCCAAGGGCTGAACCTTTGTCCTCATGGATACCAGTTGGATTTGTTACCACTGCACTGCCATGCATACTCCTAAAATTAACATTTTGCATTTGAAAATATTTAAGAAAAAAGAATTACTGGCTTATATCATCTACTTTTGTGATACTGGAAAATCACCAAATAAAATGTTTATTTTCAAAAATGTATATTTTATCTGGCTAATTCTAGTGTTAATATGGCTTGAATGTGTGGGTTCTTTCCATCTTTTCCCAAGACTGCTTATTTTTTTAGTTTGAAATTCTTAATAAAATTTAGAATTAAAGAAAGGAGACATATTTTCTTTTCTTTGCAAAAGCATTTTTTTCTCAATCTTGAATAACATTTGGATTAAATTCTTTAATAATGCTTAGACTAAATTCCTTTAGATATAATGTTGAATACAAACAAAATTAAGAATACTTCATACCTATAGCATAAGTACAACTATAAAACCAAATTTTTTCAAGTTAAGTACAGCCAACCAAAACATTTATGATATTTACATGAATAACTAATAATGACAGATGATATCAGGATGAAGTTTAATAGAAAGATGAAGCCTTAGATCTTGTCCTAGATTTGCTCTATTTCTGCATTTTTTTCGTAAATCCTGCAAATGTAAAAACTGCCTATTCACATAAGCATATTATATGAAGCAGAAGTTTCAAAATTTTACTAGCTCAGAATAATAACAATTTACCCAACAAACAATCTGCAAGTGCCAATCCAACCCATGAATAATGAACAAAGCTGTGTTTACCTAAAGTTCATGTTAGCGTTGTAGGTTGATAAAATTGACATTTAATATTTTCTATTTTATTGGTTGCTAATACTGAAAGCAGCATATTTCTTCATTATGTATTTAGTGCCCACTTCCCCTTGCTGAATTATTGCAGTTGGCTTCAGAAATAATTGCATGAAACAGCCATTTGCTTCCTGAATGGAGTGCAAATGTACCCATCCACTCAAGACTTGTCTATTTCGAGTGCTTTTAAAACTTTGCATAGTGATTCAGTTTCCACTTTTCGAACACACTATAACACCCCAATACAGATTCAGGCACTTGTGTAACTGGGTGGATGTCTAGATGATGCAAAACTCATGGAAAGCTGTTTGGGAACCTTACAACACCATTTGCTGACCTCAATTTGAGACACTGTGGTTAAAGTAAATTCCAGTTTGTGCTTATTTGTGAGAAAAATATATATGGTCTAAACCACAGTACCATAGATTAGGATATGGGACATATCTTTTACTGTAAGTTTAACATTATGGCTAAGATGACAGAAAAATAGAGTGACTGAGGTTTATTTCTTAGAAAAGAGAACATAATTAATTAACCTAGACTTACTAGAGGGAGAGATAATAGCTGGTGAGTGGACAATATATGCAGTTTAGATAAATAAGAGAAAACTGACAAGTTGGTCTGTTGCTAGGATGTGGAGTTGAGGCAGGAAAGAAGTTATAATGAGGTTAATAGAGAGGTTTTAAGTATGCAAATACTTATTTTGCTAAAAATCCTTGTTCATTTAGAGCTAAATGGGTTGTTGGGGAAAAGAGTACAGAAAAAGGAAAACAAAAAATGCTTCCCCCACTCTGCAAGGGAATAAGTCAACTCCTGGGAATTATCTCACAATTGAAACAGAGTATTTCAGCACATGGAGACATGTTCCTTTGGGGAAATATCCCAAGGAAAATGTACTGTGCTAAGTCTTTAGGAAAACCATATGTTTGTACTGCCACAAACGTGACAGCAGCCATACCACCATTAATCACCTTATGTTTACCAACTCAGTCTTAATGGCCTTTGATAAATGGCTCAAGAATGAGCAGTCATTCTTTCAATAACCACTTCTGATCCAAGTGACTATACTGACTGGGAAAATGCCATGACCTGGAGAATGAACTTGGTCCCTTGATACCGTGTGTTTGTTTTTTGAATCACTTAGTATCAATACAAGATTATTATTTTATTTTGGAGTTGTACATTTTCCTCCAGAGATTAAGTAATTCAGGCAAGGACTGAGCTGTATGATATTTAATCTCCTACTAAACTGCTATTTTTAAGACCTCAAGGCTTGGGTTAAAAAAAATCAATATAAAAATGTCAGTTCTCATGTCTGAGATGGTCATTTTCCCAATATGGCTTTTAATTATACTTGTAGTTTTTAAAAAATAATGATTTTTTTGGTAGTAATATCTTTTTCATTTTGTGCTAGAAACCCATTCCAATGCAGATATCTGAAAATTAATCATTGAAACTTCCTTAAAATTTTCATTTTTTTAGTTTTAAATCTAATGCACCTGAATTTTCAGTTGTATGAGGTGCAAATCCATATCCTGTTTTAACATCGCTCTCTTCCATTTTGGAGCGTTTTGATCCCTAAGTCCTCTATTCTGGCTTATTTCAGCTGATAACAGCATCAGATCTTTGAGATTTAGCTTTTGACAGGAAACGCTGGAAAACCAAAATACTTTCAGACCCAAAAGCCTGGGTATATTTTAAAAAGATATTATTTAAATTATAAACAATACTTACATGTCTCTATATATTTGAACTGGAGCTCCTACCTAGGAATCCAAAAATCCTACCAACTAGTCTGTCTTTAGTCATCTTGTAAACAAGCTCTTTTTTTTCTCTTATGGATTCTTTCTAAAAAATAATAATAATAATTCATTTTTAAAACTCTTACATGTAATATGTTAGTATTTGGAGCTTACTCACAGCCTTAGCTCTGATTTAGACACTGTCAAATATTAGGTATTTTATTTATTTTTTGAAACTTTATTTTTATTTTTTTTACAGAATAAAATACATATATTTAAGCATAATTACATTCACACAGATTATTATATCATGGATCTTAAGAAACAGATTAACTGAATCCCTCTGGAGAAGTGGAATGGGAAATATGCTGAAACAAATAGGAAACTTATTCTATACTTGATCCCATTTTGTATGGCTTTCATCTTTACTATTTAGTATTTTCTATTACATTTCAATTTTTCTTTAAAAATTAGCATTATATTAAAACTGTGTATATTATGCAACTAAAATTTATAAAGAAGAAAGCCTTATAGACCACTAAATATTTTATATAACATAGTAAAAAGAATAACTTAACTGGTAAGAATAACAAAAATAATATACCCTCTGAAAAATAAGTAAAATATAAAATGCATAAATTGGTTAAAAGACAGTATAACTATATAAATATGTCCTCACAATTTGTTACATCTTATTGATTCTTCAATATAGGCATTACACCATTCTAGGTGATGTGATAAACAAGACATTATAGACCTTACATTGTACCATGGAGAGAAATGGTTATTAATAATACAGTTGTAGAACTATATTATTTAATTGTACAGTTGCATTATTTAATTATAATCATCATAAATTCTTTGATGGAGAGGAAATCAGAATCAGATGTAAGAAGACTTCAGCATTCCAAGAATGATGTCAAATGACCACCTTCATGGTGGATTTTGCACTTACTTAAAATATTAGGTATTTTAAATGTTTAAAAACTTAGAAGTGACTGACAAGTAGAAAATGAGAAAGCCTAATAACTTAGTTATTTCAATGCATCCTTGAAATCTACCAGTTTTGAAGATCCTCAAGTAGTCAGTTGCCTAAAAGTACTGGATTATTTCCACTTTCTTGTGTGTGTGTGTGTGTTTGTGAAGTGTGTGTGTGTGTTTGTGTGATGGGGGAGTTATTCAACTTTATCCACTGGACTAGGTATTTGATTAAATCTGAGAGGCCCTTTACCTAAGTATAATTAAAGAACAATGCAATGGATACAAACTATCATGAGATCTTTGAAGCAGTCACTCATTTTTATTGAAGTATAGTTGATTTACAATATTGTGTTAGTTTCGGGTACATGGCATAGTGATTCAGTATTTTTAATAGATTACACTCCATTAAAAGTTACTACAAAATAATGGCTATCGTTCCATGTGCTGTATAATATATCCTTGTTGCTTATCTACTTTATACATAGCAACTTGTGTCTCTCAATCCTATACCCCTATTCTGCTCCTTCCCCCTTCCCATCTCCTCAGTGGTAAACACTAGCTCATTTTTTATATCTGTGAGTCTGTTTCTATTACTATATAAATTCATTTATTTTATTTTTTAGATTACACCTATGAGTGATACCGTAGAGTGATTGTCTTTCTCTGACTTAGCATAATATTCTCTAGATCCATCCATGTTGCTGCAAATGGCATAATTTCAATCTTTTTCATTGTGAAATTTTCAGTATTTCATTGTGCATATATACCACATCTTCTTTATCCATTCTTGTGTTAATAGACACAGGTTGCTTCCATATCTTGGTAGTTGTAAATAGTGCTGCTGTGAACAGTAGGGTGTATGTATCTTTTCCAATTAACGTTTTCATTTTTTTTCAGATATATACCCAGGAATGGAATTGCTTGATCATATGGTAGTCCTATTTTTGGTTTTCTGAGAAATCTCCATACTGTTTTTAAATTACCTCTTTCCCTAAAAACCTGGAATCTCAAAGGACAGGGTAGAGTTCCAGAAGATTTTAGCATCTCTCCTATATTTAAACAACACAAGACTAGAAATTGAAATGATTATAAAACAAATGGATTTAGGGGTTCCCGTCCTGGCGCAGTAGTTAACGAATCCGACTAAGAATCATGAAGTTGCGGGTTCGATCCCTGGCCTCACTCAGTGGGTTAAAGATCTGGCATTGCCGTCAGCTGTGCTGTAGGTCGCAGATACGGCTCAGATCCTGCGTTGCTCTGGCGTAGGCCAGTGGCTACAACTCTGATTAGACCCCTAGCGTGGGAACCTCCATATGCTGCAAGTGTGGCCCTAAAAGGACAAAAAAAAAAGACAAAAAAAAATGGATTTAGATACTGCCCAGCCTCAGAGGTAAATATATGGGAATTCAGATGTAGTACCTACAAGAATGTGAATAATTGCTATTAGAAAAATCTGTTTATTGACCTAAATTAGGATTTCAATAAAGTAGTCATTTTATTTGAAAATGCAAGTAAAAATCAAATAGAAGAATTTATACAAATAAAAAAAACTGCCTATACATAGTTGAAACTGTGTACCAATTGTGCAATGTAAGGGTAACAGAGTTTGCCATCAAAATGTGCTTAATTTCATCCAGTCCATGTGGAAAACTTTGTCCTGAGTATAACTGATTGTAACCATGACCGATTCAACTGAATGGCATTCTGTTAAAGTAAATATTTGATCAAGAAAATAAAGAATAGGGAGTTCCCTTTGTGGCTCAGCGGTTAACACACCCAACTAGGATCCATGAGGATATGGGTTTGATCCCTGACCTCGCTCAGTGGCTTAAGGATCCAGCATTGCCATGAGCTGTGGTGTAGGTCACAGAGGCAAGATTCCACATTGCTGTGGCTGTGGTGTAGGTAGGCAGCTACAGCTCCCATTTGACCCCCTAGCCTGGGAACTTCCATATGCCATGGGTGCACCCTCCCCCCCGAAAAAAAAAAAAAAGAAAGAAAGGAAGAAAGAAAGAAAGAAAGAAAATAAGAATAGATAAATTGGATTTCATCAAAATTTTTAAAATTTGTGCTTTAAAGGACACTATCAACAGAGAGAATAAGCAACCCATGGAATGAGAGAAAACATCTTCAAATCACATAGTCGATAAGGGGTTAATATCCAGACTCTATAAAGAAAACTCAGAAACGACAATACCAGACAACTTAATTTTTAAAATGGGGAAAGGGGAGTTCTCATTGTGGCTTGGTGAGTTACAAACCCAACTAGTATCATGAGGATGTAGGTTTGATCCCTGGCCTCACTCAGTGGGTTAAGGATCCAGCATTGCCTTGAGCTGTGGGTATAGGTTGCAGACACAGCTCAAATCCCTCCTTGCTGTGGCTGTGGTGTAGCTCTGAATCAAACCCTAGCCTAGGAAGATTTAGACTTTTTAAAAAATGCCTTTGTTTCCATGATCGGTTCTTACTGTCTTACATAGAGAACTCTTCAGCATGTTCCTGTTTTGTAGAATGAGATAGCGATGTTTGCGCCTTTTCTACCCCTTCCAAAATTTATATTTTGCATTTTGATTACTCAAGGATTACAACTTAGTGAAATCTTCCATTTGAGAGGGTTTCTGTGAGCAGATCTGAGTTTTACCATCTAAAGACAGCTTACCATGAAAACTGTCTCATAATTAGCATGATTGCAGTTTTAGTCTTCAAAATGTTTATTTCCATCTCAAAAACTTTTTCATGCAATGTGGGATTGTCACCAGGTGGTACAATATCTTTATCACATGTTCCAAAAATCTTCGTGCCATGCTCAATGGGATGCTTCTCTTCCTAACCATTCACGGATTTCATCTTTTTTCCATTAAAGTCACAATTTTTTTGCTACAAAGATTGAAATCAAGGTGACATCCAAATATTTAGATATCAGTAAAATCAAAACTAGGAAATATACAGTTATCTCTGTCTACTTTCTGCTAATAGCAACAATAGCTACCATTTAATGGCTACTATCTTAGGCGAGCACATGCAAAACACTTAACTTACTCTATTTCATATTTTAATTCTGATATACCACAGTTTATCAAGTCAGATTACAAGCATTTCATTTTAGGGAATGCATTTTGGGATGATATGCACAGCCTTTGAAGCACATTCCTTCTCTGTTTTAACCCTCCTTATTTCCAGGCAGCCAAACAATGAGATCAAATTACCATCTTACTCTTGAGAGAAAATGAGAAAATTCTTCATGTATATGATGCTCCTGGTAATGAATGTTTCTCTATCATTTTACTCAAAAAAGAAAAAAAAAAAAGGAAAAGGAAGTCTTGAGATCTCAGTTTTAAAGTTACTAGAGCACCATGCATGTAAGACAGTAGAGAAATAGCCCACCACGAGGAAGGCCTAGATGAGAGATAGATCTGGGACTCTGTATTAGATGTTCAAGCTAAAAAGTCCAGGAAGAGAGTGAATCATCCAAGCTTCCCTTCATCATTTTAGTTTGGAAGCATCTTTCTTCTTATTTCTCTAGGTGATGAATTTCTCCTAGGTGAAGAAACACTCTTCATTATCCTTTGACTTCAAAGGTTTTGCAGTTGCCAGGTCTATTTTAGTACTAGAAATACATGTTCTTCGTTTTGGTTCTTCAAATCTATGCAATCCTGGCTTAGCATTGACATCACATTTTTTAGGAGGATGTGAATGGCTTTGTGTAATGTTCAAGGTACACAGACCTTGAGAGTTTCTTGACACACGTGGAAGTTTTCACATACTGATGAAATATACCAGGCACAGCAAGAACACAGGAGATCACCAAGTGGGATTCTCAAAAGCAAACACCAATAACAACATTTTTAATTGCCCTGAGAACACTACTGATGGGATGTGGGTTACTTAAATGACGAGACGAGAAACAACCCAGAAGGGATTCATTAAAGAATTTGTGTGGTGGGAGAGTCCTCAGCCTAGGCAAGGTTTATAAAAACTCACTTCTTTGAGATGGACTTAAAGTATAGCATCTCGGAGTTCCCATCATGGCACAGTGGTTAACGAATCCGACTAGGGACCATGGTTCGGTCCCCGCTCTTTGCTCAGTGGGTTAATGATCAGGCGTTGCCCTGAGCTGTGGTGTAGGTTGCAGATGCGGCTTGGATCCCGCGTTGCTGTGGCTCTGGCGTAAGCTGGTGGCTACAGCTCCGATTTGACCCCTAGCCTGGGCACCTCCATATGCCGCGGGAGCGGCCCAAGAAATAGCAAAAAGACCAAAAAAAAAAAAAAAAGAGTATAGCATCTCATGTTGCCATGACGCTGGCAGCCTCATGAGCTCAATAATCTCTTAAACCCAGACTGCTCTTTGCTTTTACAGAAAAGCTATGACTACTATAGAGAGAGAGCAATAATACTGGGGTCAGCATTTATTAAATTATGTATGAATAAGGGAGAATTGCTTTATAAAATTATCTCTTTTAATATGTTTTAAAGGGTAAATTTTTGGCAAAATGTTCTAGTAAGGCTCATTCTCCATGTGTTGGTGGTCTTGATTTGGAACTGAATGGCTCTTTTAAAAGTCCTCAAGGCCAGTTTTACCCTCTGTGTAGATGTCTTCTAAAGCATCCTTTACAAATGTAATGGAAACTCCACTTGGATACCTGCAAAGATATAGCACATAGCCTTCCAAGAAAACACATTACAAATAAATAAAATGTATAGCCACTGTTTTCAGGCCTGCTTTATTGTTATATTTACCTATGATATCCATCTTACCTAAAATTTCCAAGATTACAAGAAGTACCCCTTGCTTGTGGAGGAGCATTACTACATGATGGCATTATGTCTTAAAAAAGTAAACTAGGAAATATAGAGGGAAAAGAAAAAGTTACTCTAGTTGCTGCTTTTTTTTTCCTCCACAGATACACCACAAAAAGTTTAGCAAATGCTTTCAGCAATTAAAATAAATCTAATAAACCTGTTCTCACAGCTTTATTGACTTATAATTTATCTTTTTTTTTTTTTTTTTGCCTCGCCATAGCATGTGGATGTTCCTAGGCTATATGTCAAATCCATGCCAAAGCAGTTACTCTGGCCTCTGCAATGACAGCACCAGATCCTTAAACTGCTGCACCACAAGGGAAATCCAAAATCTATCTTTTTTGGAGGGGGACCCTACCTGCAGCTTATGGAAGTTCCCAGGCCAGGGGCTGAATCAGAGCTGTAGCTGCCGGCCTACACAACAGTCACAGCAGCACTGAATCCCAGCCACATTTGCAACCAATTTAGCCACAGCTTATGGCAATGCCAGACCCTTAACCCACAGAGGAAGGCTAGGGATCAAACCAGCATCTTCAGAGAAACAACATTGGGTCCTTAACCCTTGAGACACAATGAGAACTCCGAAAATTTACCTTTTTTAAGTATACAATTCAGATGTTCCCATGGCTCAGTGTTTAACGAACCTGACTAGGATCTATGAGGATGCAGGTTCAATCCCTGGCCTTGCTTAGTGGGTTAAGGATCTGGTGTTGCCGTGAGCTGTGGTGTAGGTCTCAGACAAGGCTCAGATCCTGTGTTGCTATGGCTTTGGCTTAGGCTGGCAGCTGTAGCTCTGATTCAACCCCTGGCCTGGGAACTTCCAGAGTGGAATTGTTGTGTCATATGTTAGTTCTATTTTTAGGTTTTAGGAAAACTTCATATACTTTTTCCACAGTGCCTACAACTAATTTACATTCCCACCAAAAATGTACAAGTGTTCCCTTTTCTCCAAATCCTCAACATTTCTTATTTGAGTTCTTTTTGATGAGGGCCATTGTGACAGGTGTGAGGTGATATATCAAGGTTTTGATTTGCACTTTCTGGATGATTAATCAAGAGATTAATCTTTTCATATGCCTATTGGCCATCTATCTGCATTTCCTCTTTGGTAAAATGTCTGTCCAGTTCTCATTCCTTTTTTTTTGTCTTTTATTTATTTTTTTTATATTTTATTTTATTTTACCACTGTACAGCAAAGGAATCGGAGTTCCCGTTGTGGCGCAGTGGTTAACGAATCCGACTAGGAACCATGAGGTTGCGAGTTCGATCCCTGCGCTTGCTCAATGGGTTAAGGATCCTGCGTTGCCGTGAGCTGTGGTGTAGGTTGCAGACGCGGCTCGGATCCTGCGTTGCTGTGGCTCTGGGGCAGGCCAGTGGCCATAGCTCCGATTCGACCCCTAGCCTGGAAACCTCCATATGCCGCGGGAGCGGCCCAAGAAATAGCAAAAAGACAAAAAAAAAAAAAGGAATCAAGTTATCCTTACATGTATACATTACTTTTTTTTCCCCACCCTTTGTTCTGTTGCAACATGAGTATCTAGACAAAGTTCTCAATGCTACTCAGCAGGATCTCCTTGTAAATCTATGCTAAGTTGTGTCTGATAAACCCAAGCTCCCGATCCCTCCCACTCCCTCCTTCTCCCATCAGGCAGCCACAAGTCTCTTCTCCAAGTCCATGATTTTCTTTTCTGAGGAGATGTTCATTTGTGCTGGATATTAGATTCCAGTTATAAGTGATAGCATATGGTATTTGTCTTTGTCTTTCTGACTTATTTCACTCAGTATGAGAGTCTCTAGCTCCATCCATGTTGCTGCAAATGGCATTATGGCATTCTTTTTATGGCTGAGTAGTATTCCATTGTGTATATATACCACCTCTTCCGAATCCAATCCTCTGTCGATGGACATTTGGGTTGTTTCCATGTCCTGGCTATTGTGAATAGTGCTGCAATGAACATGCGGGTGCACGTGTCTCTTTTAAGTAGAGTTTTGTCCGGATAGATGCCCAAGAGTGGGATTGCGGGGTCATATGGAAGATCTATGTATAGATTTCTAAGGTATCTCCAAACTGTTCTCCATAGTGGCTGTACCCGTTTACATTCCCACCAACAGTGCAGGAGGGTTCCCTTTTCTCCACAGCCCCTCCAGCACTTGTTATTTGTGGATTTATTAATGATGGCCATTCTGACTGGTGTGAGGTGGTATCTCATGGTAGTTTTGATTTGCATTCTCTTCTAATCAACGATGTTGAGCATTGTTTCATGTGCTTGTTGGCCATCTGTATATCTTCCTTAGAGAACAGTCTATTCAGATCTTTTGCCCATTTTTCCATTGGTTGATTGGCTTTTTTGCTGTTGGGTTGTATAAGTTGCTTATATATTCTAGAGATTAAGCCCTGTAGGTTGCATCATTTGAAACTATTTTCTCCCATTCTGAAAGTTGTCTTTTTGCTTTCTTTTTGGTTTCCTTTGCTGTGCAAAAGCTTTTCAGTTTGATGAGGTCCCATGGGTTTATTTTTGCTCTAATTTCTATTGCTTTGGGAGACTGACCTGAGAAAATACTCACGATGTTGATGTCAGAGAGTGTTTTGCCTATATTTTCTTCTAGGAGTTTGATGGTGTCCTGTCTTATATTTAAGTCTTTCAGCCATTTTGAGTTTATTTTTGACTCATTCCCATTTTTTGATTAGGTTGTTTGTTTTTTTAATGTTGAGTTGTATGAGCTGTTTGTATATGCTTAATATTAATCTTTATCAGTCATGACATTTGCAAATATTTTCTTCCATTCAGTAGGTCCTCTTTTCATTTTGTATATGGTTTCCTTTGCTGTGCAAAATCTTTTAAATTTATTTGGGTCTGATTTGTTTATTTTTGCTTTTATTTCTTTTACTTCAGGAGACAGTTCCTATATTTCTGGGTAAGTATAGGAGGTGTTTTATTAACTTTCAATGGCTATGTTAAATATAATATAAAGAAAAATTAAGTGAAAATCTATATAATTGGTAAGAAGGAGACAATATGAAGGAACTTTTATTTGTTGTCTTAAAAAAATGTAGATTTCCGGGAAGAATCCTCAAATCTTAGTTTTGGAAACTATGGAAAACAAAATGTGCCAAATGCCAAATGTTATCATTCATATTTTTTTAAAGCAATGGTAGGATGTATTTGTAAGGCAAATTTCTACCTAAAATTATAAAGATATATTCAGAGATCCCTTTTGAATGATTTGTACTATTCTAACGAGAAAAAAAAAAAAAAAAGTTACTCAGGTCTAATCCTACCCTCTGGCTCTGTCAATGCATAAAATATATTATCATGTGATCACACAGTAATAGAGTTTTTATAGTGCCTATTCATATAGAAAATGTATTTTGTAGTCCTATGCAAACTGTTAAAAGCAAGACAGATGCTGCATTATAACATCTAACTAGAAAGGAAAAAAAGTGTGCATTCATTTTATATTTACAAGTCTTATTCAATTCTTACTAATTTGTGTATTTTATTTTAAATTTACACTTTAAGAGTGGGAAGAATGCTCAATGGTCAAGTATTTGGGAGGATTAGTTTTTATTCTTTATCAAGGACATTACTACACGCTTTTTTCCAAATGAGATTTAATGTGCTTACCAAATCAACAAAAGCATTGCTTTTTAACTATTTCATCACCTGAATTTTCAAATATTACAGAAATTTTCTGATTTTTTGCATGTGGCCTCCTCCCTCCAAAACATGCTTTAAAAAAAAATTATTATAGTTGATTTACAATGTCCTGTCAATTTCTGCTGTACAGCAAAGTGACCCAGTCATACATATATATACATTCTTTTCCTCATATTATCTTCCATCATGTTCCATCACAAATGATTAAATATAGCTGCCTGTGCTCTACAGCAGCAAAACACACTTTTTAAGAGTTTTTAAAACATATATAAAACATTAGTCAAGGAAATTAAAGAGGATTCAAAGGAAGGAAAGATATTCCATGCTCCTGGGTTAGAAGAATTAATGTCATAAAGATAGCCATACTACCAAAAGCAATTACGGATACAGTGCACTCCCTATCAAATTACCCATGACATTTTCCACAGAACTAGAACAAACAATGCAAAAATCTATATGGAACCATAAAAGACCCAGAATTGCCAAAGCAATCCTGAGGAACAAAAACCAAGCAGGAGGCATAACTGTCCCAGACTTCAGGCAATATCACAAAACTATGGTAATCAAGACAGTATAGTATTGGTGGTACCAAAACAGACAGACAGACCAATGGAACAGAATAGAGAACCCAGAAATAAACCCAGACACCTATGGTCAATTAATCTTCGACAAAGGAGGCAAGAATATAAAATGGGAAAAAGTCTTCTCAGCAACTGGTGCTAGGAAAACTGGACAGCTGCATGTAAATAAGTGAAACTGGAACAGACCATCACACCATGCACAAAAATAAACTCAAAATGGCTGAAAGACTTAAACATAAGACAAGACACCATCAAACTCCTAGAAGAGAACATAGGCAAAACATTCTCTGACATCAAACTTACAAATGTTTTCTCAGGTCAGTCTCCCTAAGCAACAGAAATAAAAGCAAAAATAAACCAAGGAGATCTAATCAAAGTGAAAAGTTTTTGCACAGCAAAGGAAACCATTAAAAAAAAAAAAAAACCTACGGAATGGGAGGAAATAGTTTCAAACAATGCAACTGACAAGGGCTTAATCTCGAAAACATACAAATAACTTATGCAATTCAACAGAAAACAAAAAACAAAGCAAAAAACAAAAAAACACACTCAATTGAAAAATGAAGACCTGAACAGATATTTCTCCAAAGAAGATATACAGGTGGCCAATAGGCACATGAAAAAATGCTGAACATCACTGATTATTAGAGAAATGCCAATCAAAACTACTATGAGGTACCACCTAATACCTATTGGAATGGCCATCATTAACAAGTCAACAAATAACAAATGCTGGAGAGGGTGAGAAGAAAAGGGAACCCTCCTACACTGTTGGTGGGAATGTAAATTGGTACAACCACTATGGAAAACAGTATGGAGGTACCTCAGAAAACTAAATACAGGACTACCATATGACCAAGCAATCCCACTCTTGGACATATATCCAGACAAAACTTTCCTTGAAAAAGATACATGCACCCATATGTTCATTGCAGCATTATTTGCAATATCCAAGACATGGAAATAAATTAAATGTCCATAGACAGATGAATAGATTAAGAAGATGCAGTGTATATATACATTATGGAATACTACTCAGCCATAAAAAAGAACAAAATAATGCCATTTGCAGCAACATGGATGGAACTAAAGACTCTCATACTAAATGAAATAAGTCAGAAAGAGAAACAAATACCATATGATATCACTTAATCTGTAAGCTAATATACGGCACAAATGAAACTTTACACAGAAAAGAAACAGGTTGCCAAGCAGGAGGGCAAGGGAGTGGGATGGACCGGAGTCTGGAGTTGTTAACAGATGCAAACTATTGTATTTGGAGTGCATTGAAAAAATTGCTTTGCTATACAATGAGAACCTGCTGTATAGCACAGGGAACTATATCTAGTCAATTGTGGTGGAACATGATGGAGGATAATGTGAGAAAAAGAATGTGTATGTATGTGTGTGACTGGGTCACTATGCTTTATAGTAGAAAATTGACAGAACACTGTAAACCAGCTATAATGGAAAAAACAGAAATAATTAAAAAATAAATAAATAAAAATAAAATAAAAAATTTTTGAGTTGAAAAATGTTTTAAATAGAAATTTCTGGGTCAGTTCTACCTATTGAAATAGAAAACCTGGGTTTCACAGGCTGAAAAATCTAAACTTTTAATAAACATCCTGGGAGAATCTTTATGCAGTTGTCTTATTCCTTTCTGAGAAAGAGAATTTGAGAAACACTGGGAGAATATAGAGCAGCAGAATTTGGGAAGCAACTTCTTCCAAATTGCAGCTAAGGTGTTTCAAAACAAACCCATTAGGATGAAAGTACCATTAAGGCAGGCACCTTCTGTGTCTTGTCCTCCACTCTTCATAACAGTAACTACCACATCGCATGCACATACCTATCTGTAAAATAAAAGAATTCCTTTACGGGCAGATGGCAAGTTGAACTTGAAGTCACTTCAGAAAAAAAGTAAGCTTGAGGTCAAAGGAATCCAGAATGAAATGAATATTTCTTATAACTATTTTAACAAAGATCTCTGGTTATTTTTGAGTCAAGAAAATTCTGGACTTTTGGCTGCAAGTCCTGATTCTATGCAT
This sequence comes from Phacochoerus africanus, assembly GCF_016906955.1. Classification (NCBI taxonomy): domain Eukaryota; kingdom Metazoa; phylum Chordata; class Mammalia; order Artiodactyla; family Suidae; genus Phacochoerus; species Phacochoerus africanus. Next base: position 260,530,338 of record NC_062544.1, read on the forward strand.
CTTTATGAATGTCTACTAAATCAAATGAAGATGGACAAGCGGACTGAAGAGTACAGTGGAGGTATTTCCTACACCATGAGACACTTATTTGAAAAACCAGGTTTCCTAGGATATTTAATTGAACGACAGAAGTCTAGTCTTAAACCCAGCGCTTTGCCCTTGTGTGTTGTGTTTGAGGGGATATTGTACAACACCTTACTCGCCAGCAATTGTACCCGTGGACACTTAGCTCTTGGGGACAGAGCCTCACTGTCTGGAGAACAGAGAGAAAATAAAAGGAAGAGCACAGCTGGTTCCTCAGGCAGCGTGACTGGAATTCTTTCTCAGCTTTTGTGTTCACTTCGAAATGTTATCTTAATCTCAACTGACAAGAGTGTTCTTAAAACAAAACTCAGAGGTAGAGGCTAGAGGAGTGCTTCGGAATGATCCAAGAAGAACGCAATGAATAGGATCTGCACAGCAATTACCTTTAGAAACTGAAACTTGCTACCTACAATTGAGACACTAGATGGAAAGACAAATTGTTCCTTTCTATTTGGGGGTGAAGATTATAATAGATCACAATAGTGGCTTTTCACATTAAATAATGTTTTTCCATTTCTGTAAAAAGGCCTTAATGTCAAAAAGGAAGGAAAATCACTTAGTCACATTAGTGAGAAAAAAATAAATCTCGGTAGTGGCAATAACTCATTTATTCTTCTATCCAGCAATTACTAAGCACTTACCGTGTACCTGGTTTTGGTCTAAGCAGAGAAAGAGATCATCATAATGGCTCTAAAAGAATCTCTTTATCTAGGAGGCATCTCCAAAGACCAAAGATGATGGAAGGCTTCTCAGAAAAGATGAATACTTGTAAAAAACCGCAACATGGAGATTTTAGAAATTGAAATTTGAAACATTTTAAAGCAGTATCATTAAATTGTCTTTCTATTTAACTTTAGCTAATATTATTATTGAAATATCTTAGATTTAAACATTTATGATAATCATTTTAATTAAAAATAACTATTGATCTTCACATGATTTTGACCTTAGGCTAAAAACCGAGATTAGGAGTGAAGGAGAATTTTTTCAAGAATATCTGGAGTGAATCATAAATCTTTGTTTATGAAAGATTGATTGTCTTGAATCATATACTTTTGTTTATAGTTCTTTTCATCATTATAGGAAGAAGGATTCATTTTATTCACAAGGAACCCACAGGCCTTTTTTTCCTTCCTTCCCTCCTTCCCTAACCACCTGCCTTTCATTCCTTCCTTCTTTCCTTTGTCAACTGAAAAAAAACAAACATGTACAGCCTAAAAGTTGAGAGTTATGTTTTATTCAGGGAGCTTACTGAGGACTAATGCCCAGGAGACAGCCTGTCATATAGCTCTGAGTGAATGTTCCAAAGAAATATGGGAAGAACAAGGATATGCAGAGGTTTTTGCCGGGGAAAAAAACAAACATATAATCAGATATCAAAACAATTACTTCTGATCCCCAAAGAACAGATATCTCAAGTTAATGATTTGAATGCTTTTCTACAAATGGGAAGATGCAAGAGTCTGGGCTCATGGAAATTATTCCTTTGATGTGCATTCTAACTTTCTAGGACCAGTATCCTGTTTTTCTCCATCCTGAACTCCCCTGAGTTACGCCCATCAGAGAGGCTGCAGTGGTTAATGACTTGATGGCAGGCAACATTCATTATGTACTGAAATGTTAGAAAACATTCTTTGTCCACACCTTTTCTCTCTTTTTCCTTTTTTATAAACCTCAGACCACTAAGAAAAATGAGTGCAACATAATTATTTGCAGTTGCTCTTTTGTATCCACTCTACAAGTTCCAGGACACTGCAGGAAAAGCAGTCACTTAGGTATTCAGTGAGGATTGAGGAGAGGCAGAGATAAGGGCTGTGGTGCAGGAAGATAATCATAGTCAGCACAGAAGGGAATTTGAGGAATGCGAGCAAAGGGTGGAAACCAGATATATTAAACATTATGTTTTCAGCACTGTTGATGTTGCCTTCTATCCTTTCTTACAAGATACAAGATTTTAAATATAAATAACAAATAAGTGGTAGTAATATTTCTAAGCCCTTGTATGCCCATCCTTGACTCTCATTCCTTATGATACTATCAGAGCCAGGAGAAATTTTAGGTCACAGGCTAAGAGGAAAACAATAGTCAAGGAGAAAAATTCCAGGTGGGGCGAAAAGGAAAATTCCACAGTCTTCAGAGCAATGATGAGGCGCCTTGCCTTCCAAGTTTGCGGCTGGGGAGGGAGAAAGGAGATAAGACTGTAGCAGATCTGATGGGATCACCCTGCCCTTATGCAGTGGTTCCTCCACTTTGAACCAGTGTTGTCAAACTTCAGTGTTTGTGGAATGGGAGGGGTGATTGTTGAAAATGCAGAATGCTGAACTCCATGGAAGTGTTTCTGATAGCATACCTCTCTTGGAGAAGCAGAGGCTAAGAGATAAAGTACTCCAAGTTGCTTGGAACACAGTGTGGAGTCTGTTGGGGAAATAAAAGAAGCCAAGTTGACCATTTAACAAGTATCAAGTTCTTTGGGCAAATATTGACAGCTCTTGGTGATTAGAAGCAGGTGTTGCCAGGAGAAAGGCTTCACATAATCTTGATACCCCATGGCATGTTAATGAAAACAAGCTTTAAAATAAGCCCTACCTGAAGAGTTCCTGTTGTGGCTCAGCAGGTTATGAACCCGACTAGTATCCATGAGGATGTGGGTTGGATCCATGGCCTCGAGCAGTGGGTTAAGGCTATGGCATTGTCACAAGCTGCAGTGTATGTTGCAGATGCGGCTTGGATCTGGTGTTGCCAGAACTGTGGTGTATGTCAGCAGCTGCAGCTCCAATTTGACCCCTAGCCTGGAAACTTCCATATGATACAAGTGTCCGTCTGGAAAGAAAAAAAAAAAGGAAGAAGAAGACCTGTGTAACAATTTGTATTCACTAACAAGCAAGCTCAGCACATAAATTATGCTTATAAACTTGGGGTACCAAGGCTGTTTAGATGGTCTGAAAGCAGATTAGCTAACCTTCTGGTTTGGATCAAGCAAATGCGTCTGCTCTGAAATGAAGGTGCATGGCCAAATGAGCTGTGGACTTCACAGGCTGCTCTAAAAATATTACCCACTGCCATACTTGCCAATCCAGACTCCATCGCCCTCCACTGTGTTGGTGCCTCCTCCTTTGCAATCACACAAGGTAAGCATAACTCATTTTACTATTTTTACAAATCCTTTTTAATATTTTTTTATATTAACTAAATACACGCTGGCATATATCTCCATAATGACGGTTTAAGTTTTTAGCAGCTACCTCTGAAGTTTGATTCCCTGGTTAAGGTACTGCAAATGTTAAGGTAATCTTACAGCAGTGAACATAGTACGCATTCAAATGTTAACTAATACTGTTTTTCTTGCAAGGACCATGGTTATCATTTCATCTCTTTTAGAGCAGAGGACAAGTTCAACTATTTCTCTACCTGTCTAACTTACAAAACTAGTGTTTTTCAAACCCATTCACATAAGATCAATTGAGTTGTTTCTATGTAGCGCTTTTTAATGAAATAGATTAGAAGAAAATAGAAAAGATTAATGTATCAAGCTTTGGTTCAGTCTTAGATAGGTATACTGGGTTGCCATGGAAAGATCTATTTTCTTCTACGGGTCATAGTCAAAAACAAAACACTATACTAGATTGTATACCTGAAAATAAGGGAATAAGGGACACGGTCTTAAGTTGCTATCCCCAGGGTTTAGCGTATGTGCAGCTGCTCAGTAAATGTTTGATGCCATGGGCTTTTTTTTTCTGCTGAGATGAATTTCACTGTAAAATGGAACCAAAGATATTTAAAACCTTTGCAGAATCTGAAACTGAGCATCAGTAAGAAAGCATTTGTAAGTAATATTTGCAGAATCAAAGAGCAGAAGTGTTCTCTGCTGCTTGGCTTGGGGAGAACTGTAATTATTTTCTTAGAAATACTCTAGGGATTTCTTTCTCCTGTTATCATAGGTTTCTGCTTTTAAAAAAAATTCATATTTCTATGAAATCTGTGCCTTTCATATTAGTTTCCTGTTGTTGCTACAGCAAATTACCACAAACATAGTGACTTAAGACAAATTTATTATCTTACCGTTGTATAGAATAGATGTCTTGATATGAGTCTCACTAGGCTAAAATCAAGATAGCCACAGGGCTGTACAGTTGTGTGTGTGTTTATATATATGTTTACGAGTATGTTTATGTGCATATTTGTGCGTGTGTTTGTTCATGTATGGGTGTGTGTTTATGTGTATGTTTTTGTGTGTTTGTGCATTTTCTGAGGCTCCAGAGAAGAATCTGTTTCCCTGACTTTTCAGTCTCTAGAGGCTTTCCCAAGCTCCTGGCTCTTTTCTCCATCTTCAAAGCCAACAATACAGCACAGACTGCTGCTCCCATGGTCACAACTGCTTCTCTAACCTTGACATCCCTGCCTCCTTTCATTTATAAGGACACTTCATTTATAAGAACTGCCCAAGAGAACAACCTTCCCAAAGCATTTGGGGTAATTTTCATTCTACTTGATTTAATGACAGCACTATCCTGGTAATCTCCTATAAAGCTTTTTACTTTCAGTCACATCTGCGATTTTATTTTATTTTTCTAGATTATTATTTCCCTTATAACTCAACTCTCAGAGAAGTTAAAAGCTTTTTTTGACTTCACTTTTATCTACCAAAATTAAAGATCTCAATGTTATGAGTATGGCCTTTTTTTATTCTTGGCTAGTGAAGCCTTTATCAAAGGGGAAATAAGGAGAAGCCACAGAAATAATTTTAATATATTGTAATTATTTAATAAATAATATTAAACAAAGGCATGTAAATGAATATTCATCATAAGAAATTGAGACTAACATGCTTTTTAAAAATATTAGACATTTTGCATAACAGGTTATTTTTAAAGGGTTAATTGAAGATTAAACATAATTTAGTTAATAAAAATTCAATAGCCAGGTATTTAAAAACAAGTGCAAGAACCACTTATGTAATAGAATAATACTTTGGGTTTTTTTTTTTCTTTTGCGGGAGGTTGGTTTTTTGTTTCAGTTTTTTTAGGGCCGCACCTTCGGCATATGGAGGTTCCCAGGCTAGAGGTTGAATCCGAGCTGTGCTTGCTGGCCTATGTCACAGCCACAGCAACACCAGATCTGAGCCACATTTGCAACCTACATCACTTAACCCACTGAGCGAAGCCAGGGATCAAACCTGTATACTCATGGATGCTAGTCAGATTCATTTCTGCTGAGCCGTGATGAGAACTCCTGCTTTTTGATATAGTATTTGTAATACTGAAATGTGTCTACTTAACTGCAAAAAATTAAAGCATGAAATGGAAAAATGCAGTTATTAATACAAAGTTCAGATCTAATATATATCTTTCTCATCTTTAATTATTATTCCCTTGCTGTAAGTGGATCATGTTGATGTCAGGTTTCAAATGCATTTGTTTTTATAAACTGTATTATTCCATACATTGAAAATACAGTCACACCTTACTAATTTTTTTAAATTTCATATGACTTTGGGGAAAAGGGCAAATATGGCAATATCTTACCATCTGTGATTTGGGCACACTTGGTTTGACAATTTGCTGAAATTTGTGTAACAACTCCATTTTTTATGTTGAAATTTTAAAGATACATAATTTTTAACATCTGCATGGCTTAGTTAATAACCTTAAAAGAAAGAATTAGAGAAATAGACATACAACGCACAAAATTCTAAGCTGGTGAATGTGGTTTCCTAGTAGACAAAGATGCTTGATCTACATAAATCTGCAGAATACAAAACTTGGGGCAAGAATATGGCTATCCAGAAAAAAAGTCACTGCAGTGTTTTCTGAACAATTGAGCAAGGTGATTCAGAAGAGCAGCTACCTATTTGCAGAATGTTCTAACCCTAGTTTCTTTTGGATGCCAATGCCTTCTAATACTGTTTTTTTTTTAATGAACTATAACTGATTTACAACATTATATTAGTTTCCAGTGTACAGCATAGTGATTCAGTATTTTTGCAGATTATACTCTTTTTTTTTTTTTTTTTTTTTTTTAGGGCTGAACCTGTGGCATATAGAGGTTCTCAGGCTAGCGGTCGAATCAGAGCTACAGCTGCTGGCCTACACCACAGCCAATGTGGGATCCGAGCCACATCTGTGACCTATACCAAAGCTCACAGCAACGCCAGACCTTTAACCCCACTGCACGAGGCCAGGGATTGAACCCACATCCTCATGGATACTAGTCCGGTTGGTTAACCACTGAGCCATGACAAGATCTCCTACTCTATTTTAGATTATTAAAAAATAAACGGCTATAATTCCCTGTGCTATATATCCTTGTTTCTTATCTAGTTTATACATAGTAGTTTGTAACTGTTAATCTTGTACCCCTAATTTGTCCCTCCCCCTTTTCCTCTCCCCTTTAATAACCACGAGTTTGTTTTCTGTATCTGTGAGTTTGTTTCTCTTTTGCATAGACATTCATTTGTATTATTTCTTAGATTCCACATATAAAGGATATCATATGGTATTTGTCTTTCTCTGCCTGACTTACTTTACTAAGAATAATATACTCCAGGTCCATTTTCAGTAAACAGCACTTTAATTTTTTCCTACAGCTCCCTGTTTTCTGAGAATTTGGACTTGTCAATCAGATTTTTACCAATTATGAGATTTATCAGCACCACAGATCCTTGGCCAGGAATCATGGCCCTTTATTTAAAATTTTTATGGCTCCCTTTAAAATAAAATGTGCCCTGCATAGCAAATTTCAAAATCAAACATCTGTCAAAGGAGAGTGTGCTTCTTATTCCCTCAAAGATGTTAAATTGCTCGTATAAATTAGTTTCCCATCTTCTCTTTCCAGTCTTATCTTAATTCTCCATTTAATAGTAAGATGCACTTGCTGGTTTCACTTGGTTTATTGCTTTCCCAAAAAATAATTTTAAGAGCTTAAGTAGGTTTTTAAATTTGATCCTTTCTAGTAGTTTCATTTATAAGTGGTCACATTTTCTCTCTCAAGCACAACTTAATATTTCTATAAACAATCAGACTAGGCTTGGTTTTTAAATTATGCATCTATTTCAGTTTGAAACTACTATTGTTCATAATCAGTAGTAGCTGAGGCAACTGTAGCAGAACCTACCTTAACTAGTAAATGTTTCTTGGAATGTTTACATTAACAACTCATTGAAAATGTGTTTGAGTCAAAAGAATTATGCTGTAAGGCCAGCAGAGTCCTTCTGCTAGCATCTGGAAGAAATTAGCTACAAACTTTAAAGTGAAACCCAAGTTTGAATCTGACTTTACCACTGATTAGATGGGATTTGAAGTTCATTATTTGTCTTCTCTGAACCTGTTTTCTCCTCTGTACAATTTGGAAACCACCTATATTGCAAAAATGATGTGAGAACAACTTTAGCATAGGGCCCACAGTAAGCTAATCAATAGTAATTACCATTACCTTGAATGCTTTCCTTTGACTTTTAAAGAAATTCCTTCCTTCATTTTTTTTTTTTTTAGGTGAAAGCAAGTTTCTTTAGAGAGAAACACAGTCTATAGGCAGAATGTGGTCCATCTCAGAGGGCAAGAGCAACCCCAATTCTGCTTAAAAGATTTTTTTTTTCTTTTTAGGCCCCTGGCTGCGGCACATGGACGTTCCCAGGCTAGGGGTTGAATCGAAGCTGCAGCTGGAGGTCTACAACACAGCCACAGCAACTTGGGATCTGAGATGCATCTGTGACTTACTGAGAGGGGCCAGGGATCAAATCCACATCCTCACGGACACTATGTCAGGTTCCTAACCTGCTGAACTACAACGGGAACTCCAAAAGATTTTGAACTGATACATGCTATAATCAGTTTTAATATCACAAGAAATATACAGCATACCAAAGAGAAAAAGATCACAAAAAATTTCAAACTGAAAAAATTCATTTATGAAAACTTAATCAGTATATTTTTTAATTATTAGATTGGCAATAATTTCTAAACAGAACTTTTTATGAATAGACTGGCATTGCAAATAAGCGTGTGTAGGTGAGAGGGTAGGGGATGGATTTTTCTCTAAAAGTGCTGAGACAGCAATTCCCGTCATGGCTCAAAGGAAACGAATCTGACTAGCACTCATGAGGCAGGTTCCATCCCTGGCCTTGCTCAGTGGGTTAAGGATCCAGCATTGCCATGAGCTGTGGTGAAGGTCACAGTTGCAGCTTGGATCCCACTTTGCTGTGGCTGTGACATAGGCTAGTGGTTATAGCTCCGATTTGACTCCTAGTCTAAGAACCTCCTCAAGCCATGGGTTCGGCCCTAAAAAGACCAAAAAAAAAAAGTGCTAAGACAATTAGTTAACTTTATAAAAAGAATGAAACTAGTCTGCTACCTCACACCCTATTGAAGTATCAATTCTATATAGTTCAAAATAGATCTACATGAGTATATGGTAAATAAACATAAATATATACATGAATAAAGATAAATGACTGCACAAATAAATACACTGGGAAGAAGAGACAAATCTTCCTTACAGAAGACTGAGGTTCACACTGCCAGTTGATGTGTTATAGATGCCAGGCACCCCTTGATATTCCAGGAGGATAAGGGTACTTTGCTTATGTGGTACTTTTTTCAAAAAGCCCTTAACCCACTCCAATCATAAAATTTTAAAAAAAATCCAAAAATTTAGATTCAAGGACTTTCCACAGTTATCTGGCCAGTATTCTTCATGATTTTCAAGGTCAAGAAAGGCATGAAAAGATTGAAAATTTGTCACAGATTAACAGAGACTGGGAAGAAAAGACAAAGAAATGCAATCTCACCTAGAATTGAATCCTGGAACAGAAAGAGTGAAAATGTGAAATCCAAATAAAATCCAGGGTTCAATGAATGTAATGTACTAAGGTTGCTTTCTTCGTTATGACAAGTATTCTATTGTAACATAAGATATTAACAAAGAATGGAATGTAGGGACAGACATATGGGAATTCTATACTCTTGTTGAAGCCTTCCTGTAAACCTAAAAGTATTCCTAAATAAAATGGATATTACAGAAAGACTGCAAGACTTAGAAAGTTATATCAAAAGTATCTTTAACTTTTTGTGCTAAAGAGGCATTTATCAATTAAGAAAAAAGTGCAGAAGAGGTTGATAAATTTGACTACATGAAATTCAAGAATTTCTGTTCATCAAACAATGCTGCAAAGAGAGTAAAAATAGAAATCACAGCCTGGGAGAAGATATTTACAGCAAATACATCTCCATGGCAGAGATCTCTTGCAATGTGAATTGAAAAAGATAAGCAACTCTGCAGAAAAAGTGAGAAAAAGAGTTTAAAATATTTCAGAGAGAAGGAAACTTCAAGGATCAATGAATCTATACAGGATATTCAACCTCATTACTATTCAGGAAAATCCACAGTGGGATATAATTTCTTATTTATCTGATTGGAACTTTTAAAGATGGAGAATATCATGTTACCAAACATTTATATGCTGCAGGTGGGAGTGTAAGGCTATTTGTCACTTTGGAAAGAATTTGGCTGCATCTTAAGTAGATGCCTCCATCCTACACATGGCAAAGCAATTGCACTCCTACGTTTATACCCTGGAGAAACTTTCCTACATATGAACCAAGACATTTATATACTGAAAAACTCCCAGAAGCTCTGTTTGTAATAACAAAACAAACAAACTTAGAAGCAACCCAAATATCTACCAGAAAACAATTTCATCCAAAAATGAAAATAAAACAGTAATGACAAGCGACAACAAAATATACATTTTAAGAATACAAGTTGCAGAGAAAAGAGGAAGCTACAGAAGAATGCCTCCAACATGATTTCATCACATAAAAGTTAAAACTGTAGAACTAAACATAGTTTAGCACTTAGCGTTTAGGCTTATAAACATGTGGGAAAGCTGTAAAGAAAAGCGTGAGAATGGTAAACATGATTCTTATAGCTACTACCTCTATGGAGGTAAATATACAAGGAAACTAAAAATAATGCAATATTTTCTATCTTTAATGAAATGGTGGGTTCATGGGTATTTGTATTGTTATAATTTACATATAGGAATGGTGTAAATCATACTTTATATACTTAAAAACAAATGAAAAAGAAAAAAAAAGGAGAGATGGAGAAAGAAAGAGTAAGCTGAGAGAAAGGAGGGAGAATGTGGGTTATAATTTCCACTAACAACCACAGCCAGGAAGCATGGTCACCCCGAAGTACAAAGGGATGGCCAACTTAGAACTAAGATTTCACTGTCTTTTTGTTATCCCATATCTGATCTCTGTTTAAATTAGCTGGGAAAAGTACAGAAGCGAAACTTCATTATCTACTTCATTATCTACTCCTGCAGCCTCTTGTGACACACAGTGTCATGGACTGGTCCCAGGCTTCCTTTGCAGGAATCACAGTATTCTCTCCTTCCTCTTCTCCTTGTCCCAACAGAGACTCTAAATGTCTCTGTCTACCCATTGCGGGCTCTTGCACCTGCTGTAATAAACTGTCCTTGCTGAGACTTTATCCCCAGAACCAGGGCTGCCTTTTCCTCCCCCCTCCCCAACCCCACGTCTTCACTCAACCACACTTTACCCAAGACCTTTCCTGCAGGGATAGTGGAAGAATTTCTAATGCAAAGCTGACTGACAGATCATTGTCAAAAACACCTCATCTCTTCCTGTTAAGGGAGCTATTGGGAATCCTGAGAAAGTAACCTGAGAGAAAAGCAGACTTCTTTTTTATTTTGGGTTTTTTTTTTTTGGGGGGGGGAGGGTTGTTTTGTTTTGTTTTTTGTCTTTTCTAGGGTCCCACCCATGGCATCTGGAGGTTCCCAGGCTAGGGGTCTAATCAGAGCTGTAGCCACCAGTCTACGCCAGAGTCACAGCAACGCCGGATCGGAGCTGCTGTGACCTACACCACAGCTCACGGCGACGCCAGGTCCTTAACCCACTGAGCGAGGCCAGGGCCTCATGGTTCCTAGTCAGATTCATTAACCACTGAGCCACGATGGGAACTCCTGGTTTTTTTCTTTTTAATAAATTTTATTTGAGTAGAGTTGACTTACAAAGTTGCGTTAGTTTCAGGTGTACAGCAAAGTAAATCAGTTACACGTATACATACATCCATTCGTTTTCAGACTCTTTTCCCAGATAAGTTATTACACAGTATTGAGTAGATTGCCCTGTGCTATACAGTAGGTTCTTGTTACCTATCTATTTTATATATAGTAGTGTGTATATGTCAGTCCCAACCCCCTAATTTATCCTTCCCCCTGACATCTCCCCTTTAGTAGCCATAAATTTGGAATAACATTTTTGAGTCTGTTTTATAAGTGCTTTTGCATCATTTTTTATTAGATTCCACATATTAGTGATCTCATGTGATATTTGTCCTTCTCTAACTTACTTTGCTTTATATAATAAGTTTTAGGCCCACCCAGTGCTGCAAATGACATTATTTCATTCCTTTTATGGCTAGGTAATATTCCATTGTATATATGTACCACATCTTCTTTATCCAATCCTCTGTTGATGGATATTTAGGCAGACCTTTATTTTTTTTTTCTGTCTTTTTGTCTTTTGGGGGCTGCACCCATGGCATGTGGAGGTTGCCAGGCGAGGTGGTCCAATCAGAGCTGTAGACCCTGGCCTACACCACAGCCACAGTGACACGAGATCCAAGCCACATCTTCGACCTACCACAGCTCACAGCAACGCTGGATCCTTAACTCACTGAGCAGAGGTGAGGGATCGAACCCACGTCCTCATGGATGCTAGTCGGGTTCACTAAACACTGAGCCAAGATGGGAACTCCAGACACTTATTTTTTAAATGAAAGATTCCATAGTAGATTTGGGAATGTCTTATTTGATTAGACTGTCAGAAGAAAAATGTTGAGCAAGTGTAGATAAATGGACCAGTCCAGATGGAGAAAATGTTCCAAACCAAGGCAGTGAATGTGGCAGAAGGAGGAATAGGAGAAGACAGATATGAGAGAAATTTGCTGGAGCCTTGTTTACTAGTAGAGGAAAAGCTGTCTAGAGGGAATGATGGAAAAGCGAGCCACACTCTCTATGGAATAACAGTGGATCAACAGATTTAAAACTTTAAACCCTAAACTTACTGTCTACAATGACATAGGAGAAAATACAAATGAAAGCTACAAATTATTGGAGCAAAATTATTATGGAGCACCAAGATCTCTATTGCCGGCAGGAAGCAACGCAGAGGATATTACTTGTGACCTAGAAAACCATCACAAAATCCATGATTAACTTTATTCATGATGTGCTATAATTACTAGTATTATACACTGATTGAACTAATTTTTAGAATTACACATTTTTGAACCTGTCTCTTTGACAATCCTCAACTATTCACATTTATCCTTGTTCTATGGCAAAGAAAAGTAAACAATATATTAGAAAAAAAAACAGATGTGGTACATAAAATGCTTTAGGCTGGATAAATTTGTTCTTTTAATATTTCCAAGGGATTTGGAGAAAATATGAAAAAAATTAAGAAAATAGTTTAAGAATACTTTATAAATGATGATAAAAGATTTGGAGGAAGGAAAGTAGTCTTAGATCAACAACTCATGCAATAGACAGTGTTTTTAAAGACAAAGAGAATTCCAAAAAATAAAAAAAAATTCAGTCACACTGTTTTTTCTTTTTCCTCAAGGAGAACAAGGCAGCATTTAAACAGTAGAAAAATGAAATAGGTAACTTTATTTTATGACTCCGAGTTCACCATTTTTAAAAAGACTTTCAATTTCAGTTATATACATTGCCTTTCCCATGGAACAAACATGTTTTATAACATAAAAAGTAAAATAGGCAAAAAATACACCATAATACCAACAATAATTCTATAATCCAAATGCATGGGGGGGGGAGGTTACCCAAATATCTATTAAGTAGAATTCAAGATAAGTGTGGCCTTTTTTAATCCCCTCTTACATGTAAAATATTTATGTGCTATAAGTACTCAGGGTGAATTATCTCAAAATGTGTATTCACTGAACATAAGTTCCTTTTTGTAGGCTCATATATCTCTCGTGTTTGTACTTCAACAGATATAATATCCCAGAACATATCTTCTATCATTACTCTCATTATTTCTTGCATTTTTTTTCTTTCTTAGTTTGTTTTTACCCTTAGAATGTTAGTGCACTGAGACAGAAACTGCCATTTTTATCTGGATGCCTTTAGTTCTTTGCACAGTGCCTGGCACACAGTAGATGCTCAATAAATATGTAATAAATGTATTTACATATCTACAATGTATATTCTAAGATAATTCATTTCCCTGAAAATTGTTAGGTCTAAGTATAAAGTTAGATAAGTAATGCAGATGTCTAAATGTCTGCTTAGCCTCTGTAATTCTATATAAGCTCTGCAGTAAAAACTTTGATTCATCCTTCTAAAATACTATGTACATTTTATAAACCAAAGAAAATCTCAAAATACCTTTTGTCCATGAAATATAATACAATTAAATGGGCTTTCTGGTGTTTTGGAGAGGGGCTATCTCATCCAGAGATACAATGGAAAATCTTGCATTTTAGCATTCTTATAAAGCATTGCATATAGGAGTATGAATCTTCTCTTTGCTCAGGCATACATTCTGTTCTGTTGCTAAGATACACTAAAAAGTACAGAAATGTGATTTGGCTCTTTAAAAATAGGCTAGGAAGCTTTCTTATTTCTGACAAAATTAGTCTCTAGGGAATATATACAATCTCAATACAATCATTTATTTTAGTCATTTTCTGGACTTAATCAAATTGTGGTTTGTAAAGATTTTAATCTTAGGTTTTAATGTTGAGAGCAACAAAATTGTCTGCCAGCAATAACCAAATACTAAAGGCAGAAGCCCTTTGGCTTCCCACCCTTTATTTAGGCAGTTAGTAGAGAAAAACTCAGATTCATTTCAATGAAAATCACTGTTTTCAATTTCCACAAGTACCTAATTCACGTTCTCTTCCATTTCTTCGCCTTTTTGCAGAAATAGAGAAGTTGTTTATGGGATAAAACCCATTTTTTTTTAATCTTTTGTCTTTTCAGGGCCACATTCATGGCATGTGGAGGGTCCCAGGCTAGGGGTTGAATCAGAGTTGTAGCTGCTGGCCTACACCACAGGAACAGCAACACCAGATAGGATCCACATCTGCAACCTATACCACAGATCCCAGCAACGCCAGATCCTTAACCCACTGAGCGAGGCCAGGGATCGAACCTGCGTCCTCATGGATACTGGTCAGGTTCATTAACTGCTGAGCCATGACGGGAACTCCAAAGCCCATTTATTTTGAGGTGGTGAAGTGGTGAAGTAAGTGAATGAGGAACACCATGCTGAATTCTTATATTAAGACAAGTCTTGGGCAAATATATCTTTTCTAGTCGACCCAGATATCAAGCTTTATGGAGCTCTTTAAAAGATTCAAATTATTCCTAGGAGTTCCCGTCGTGGCACAGTGGTTAAGGAATCCGACTAGGAACCATGAGGTTGCAGGTTCGATCCCTGGCCTTGCTCAGTGGGTTAAGGATCAGGCATTGCCGTGAGCTGTGGTGTAGGTCGCAGACGCGGCTGGGATCTGGCGTTGCTGTGGCTGTGGAGCAGGCGGCATCTACAGCCTGGGAACCTCCATATGCCACGGGAAGCGGCCCTAGGAAAGGAAAAAAGATGACAACAACAACAACAAAAAAGATTCAAATTATTCCTGTTGTGGAGCCTGACCTCAGAACCTATCACTTGTTTTCAGCTGTCACTATTTTCCAACTGAATGACAGTCCTGGTCATGTCCCTGATCACAACCTCACAATCTGTTCATGGATAATAAATAAACAGAGTTGATTTTTTTTTACAGTATCCTGGCCTTAAGTCAAAGGTATAAAAAGAGTATATACATATATATATGCACTAATCATATATACGTAAAAATATAACGTATCTATGAAAGTTTGAAACATATATATGTATACACACCCACACCCACATATATATGTATATTTTCAAACAATCATACAGACTTTAACCTGGATATTAAGCAATCATACAGACTCACCTGAATGTCAGATGAGAGCAGAAAAAGTGTGGGCAGTAAATTAACTTGCACATCAAGCAGACGGGAACCTGGCAAGCCCATGGCCACTTGTGTTTCCAACAGTGGCTACTGGAAGGGGAAGAAGTGGTCCTCTCAAGCAGGGGCTGCTCCCCATCAACAAGGTACAGAGACCACCAAGTACGCCAACCAAAATATACACATAAATATATTCCTTTTATACTTTCAACTTAAGACCAGAATACACACACACACACACACACACACACACACACACACACCTGCGTATGTGTATGTATAATATTATATTTATGCACCTAGAGATAGTCAATGTGGGTCAAAAATCTCTGCCATGTTTGGAATTCCCTGGTGGTGCAGTCAGTTAAAGAAGTGGCGTTGAGGAGTTCCCGTTGTGGCACAGTGGTTAACGAATCCGACTAGGAACCGTGAGGTTGCGGGTTCCATCCCTGGCCTTGCTCAGTGGGTGAAGGATCCGGCGTTGCTGTGAGCTGTGGTGTAGGTTGCAGACGCGGCTCAGATCCCGAGTTGCTGTGGCTCTGGCCTAGGCCGGTGGCTACAGCTCTGATTTGACCCCTAGCCTGGGAACCTCCACGTGCCTCAGGAGCAGCCCCAGAAAAGGCAAAAAGAAGAAGTGGCGTTGAAACTGCTGTGGCTTGGATCTTAGCTATGGCACAGGTTTGATCCCTGGGCCTGGAACTTCTGTATGCCACAGGCATGGCCAAAGAAAACCCCAGAAACCAAAAAACAAATCTCTGCCATGGACTATATCCTAATCTCTAAGCTTGTTTCTATTTTTAGTCTTCACACTATTCACTTTCCTTTTGTATCTTTCTTTTATCTTTTGAGTTTTAAAATGCTTTATTATAAGTTAGAGTTAGGAACAAAGATGAGTTATTTCCTGGAGCTAATTCTTTGTAAATATCAGTTTTAAAAATATATTTTCCACTATATTTTCAAATATAGTTTCAATTCCACCATAACTTTACTTTTTTGAAAAAAATTTGTATTGAAGGATAATTGATTTACGATGTTGTATTAGTTTCAGGTGTATAGCAAAGTGATTCAGTTACACATACATATATGTGTATATATATTTATGTATGCACATTCATGTATTCTTTACTATTAGGGTTTATTACAGAATATTTAATATAGTTCTCTATGCTATACATGAGGACCTTGTTGTTTATGTACTTTATATGTAGTACAGCACATGTGATAATACCAACTTCTTAATTTATCCCCCTACTTCTCCCTTAGGTAATTGCAAGCTCGATAACTACAAGTTTTCTGTGAGTCTGTTTCTGTTTTATAAATAAATTCATTTGTATTATATTTATGACTCCACATACAAATGATATCATGTTTCTGACTTTTTTCACTTAGTATGATGATCTCTAAGTCCATCCGTGTTGCCACAAAAGGCATTATTTCATTCTTTTTATGGCTGCGTAGCATTCTATTGTATACCACATCTTCTTTATCCATTTCTGTCAATGCACATTTTCATTGCTTCCAAGCCTTAGCTATTGTAAACAGTGCTGCTACAAATATCTCTTGGTTTCTTTTACAACACAGCCTCTCTTAATTCTTTGCAGAATTTGATTTCCTTTCCATTTATCTTTCATATAGCACCTCTTATTTTACTAGCTGCAGAATTTCATTTTTTTTTTTCTTCCTTTCTCACCACACCCTCAGTCTAGGTAACTTCATTGTCATGTTTCAATTAAAATCTTCACAGAAGTGATTTTAATTATCTCAAACACATAACTTTGCACCTTTTATGCTCTAAATTCACGCCTCTGAAGTTATGTTTTCAAATGTAATATTCCTAAAATTAAACTCATTCTTCAGTACTTCCTGCTTCTCCTTCTCTGCTCCTCAACTGCAATTCTCATGACCAAGATACTGACACAGTCAAATGTCTGATGGCAGAGACTTCTAGCTACATTTCCCAGCCCAGTGTAGACCCTCTCTCTTTACCTCCATTTGTTTATTTACATTTTTATCTGTTTGACTAGATAATGCATAAATGAGGCTCAAAATGCCAAAGATGAAAATTTTCCACTTCTTCTCTCCACAGGAAATATGACGAGTTACTGAACTGTTATAACTTTTTTTAAAGCTGGCTTTTTCTCTGTTAATGTGTATGAAAATGTATCTGTGTACACACATACACATATGCACACATGCACACCGAGGCAACATATTGTTCTTCACCCTTTTTTTTTTTTTTCATTTATTGGTACATTTCAGGACATAGCCCATACAATTCGGAAAGTGATTCTTCATTTTTAAAAAATGGTTGCAAGTTATCCCATTAAATGTAGTATGTAGTATAACATTCCTTTAAGTGTAGAAAAGCAAAATGCATGACAATAATGCAAAGGCTAGGAGAGAGAAATGGAAAAATTCCATGGTCCAGTTTTCATACTACACATGAAGTGGTATAATACTGTGTTAAACTAGATTATAGTGTGTTAGAGATTTAGACTATACACACTAAAGCCACTGCAAAGATAATGAAAAGATAGCATCTCTTTGAACAAACTTCACAGAAACTTGAAACAGCATCCAGTACATACCAAATTACTTGGTACGAGCAAAAGGCCTTTTATTTTGGAGAACTATGCTCACCCAATTCCACAACTAAATAAAAACAAATACACATAATGGGAATAAATGTCAATAGTAAAAGCAGGGACCACTGAACTTTTTCTGGAGAGGGACTTCTCAAGACAAACGGAAGCTTTCAATTTTTAGAGAGCAGACACCGACTCTGTTCTCCTTTTTCTTTTCTAAGATGAACAAATATGTTCATCATACGTCACCTTTACTTCTTTCTGTCTTGTTTTACCCTGATCAAATTTTCTCTGCTCCTGATCCCCCTGCTTCATACATAGATACAAAATTATAGGGCTAACTGCTTTCACAGTTTCATTAAAGTTGACCTTTCCCTTTCTATGTCTTTATTGTCATTTAATCATTGATTGACTTAGGAAAGGAGAAACGAGGAAGAAAAATGATTGCTCTTTTAAAACCTGAAGTGCCTATTTCTCCTTCAGGAATTTCTCCACCCACCAAAAATTCAAGGGTCTCTACCTGAGATGAGATGTTTGCATTTTCTCACAGCTACTATGCTTAATGTTTTGGCTTTTCTGCATTCAGAATTCTGTATTTGAAAATCTTTATATTCTTACAGAATTGAAAGTCTAACTATGCAAATATAAGGGAAAGGGGGAAAAAAATGATTCTGTGTGTTGTAAAACCAAAAACCATCCTTCCTTTTTCTCATGTCATCAGTCAATCTTTCCCATATTTCACTAAACAGAAATAATTGTAGACAAAGTCAGCTTCCCAGGTCTAGATTTTCAACTTCAAAAATGTTAAAGAAAGAAAATATGCTGAGACTCTCAGGACGCAGAGGCAAGGACCGATCTGGGTTGGTGCAATCCTATCTCTTCCTGAAGTTTCAGAAATCTAAACAGATGACTGTGGCATGTTTTTCATACACTATATTTGAAATCCATTTTGTGCCACCAACTTAGATTCCTCAAATATCTGGTCTAAGTGGATAGTAGAAAGATTCTTGAGTACATCACTCACTTCCCTATTCTGGCTTTCTTCCCAGCGGTCACTTTATTAGCCACTCCAAGGAATGATGTTTTTGTGTGTTTCTGATGATCTGACTCTGGAAGTGCCCACAACACAGCCATCACCACCATCTGTAGATTTTCAATATCTCTGTGAAATGTGTTTCTCTTCACCATGTAATACTAAGTTCTTTCTTAATTACTCAACTGGGATAAAATATGCCTCCCCCATCAGCATTACATCCTGGTCATCCAGCAGCACTGACTCACTCCTGGAGTTTCTATAAAAAGATTTGTGATCCAACCTTTATTTCATTTACTCTTTATCACAGTTTTCACCACTTAAGGACTTGGGCACTAGTCCAGAGGGGAATAGATTACAAGTCAGATCAAATATTATCATATCATTATGGGCCAATGATGGAAATATGTATTTTTTTATTAAAGTATAGTTGATTTATACTGTTTGCCAATTTCTGCTAGAAATCAATATTTGAACCAATTGTTTGTATTTTCTTCTATAGGTGTCATAGGGTCAAGTTAATCCCCCCATAATCTACATAATCTACATGTAAGTAATCTTCTTTATCAAATCATCTACATTAAAACATTCGTGTTTACATCTCAGACATTAATTCCTCCCTTCTCTGTGCTCTTTATGATAGCACTTAAATATCTGTGGATCATTATTTC
The DNA here is from genome assembly GCF_016906955.1 of Phacochoerus africanus. Taxonomy (NCBI): domain Eukaryota; kingdom Metazoa; phylum Chordata; class Mammalia; order Artiodactyla; family Suidae; genus Phacochoerus; species Phacochoerus africanus. Next base: position 260,549,762 of record NC_062544.1, read on the forward strand.
TTTGAGTCCTCCTCAGCCAGGCAGAGGATCTACTTAGCTTTCTGTGAAGTGCTCCCTGTGTCCTGACACCATGTGTTATTTTGGTTGTTGTTTGTTTGTTATTGTTTGTTTGTTTGCTTGCTTTTTTAGGGCCACACCCACAGCCTACGGAGGTTCCCAAGCTAGGGGTCAAATCGGAGGTACAATTCCTGGCCTACACCACAGCCACAGCAATGCAGGATCCAAGCTGCATCTGTGACCTACAGCTCAGCCCAGGGCAATGCCAGAACCTTAAACCACTGAGCATGGCAAGGAATCAAACCCACAACCTCATGATTACTAGTCAGATTCGGTTCTGCTGAGCCACGACGGGAACTCTTTGACACCATGTTAAACACTGCATGTATTTAGCCCACTGCAATCACTCGAGCCCCCACAAAATCCAATGAAGCAGGGACCAAACAGATGCAGAAATGGAAACAAACTGAAGCTGAATGATTTATCCACACAGAAGTAAATGGTGGATCCAACAGGAGAAACTCATAACTAGTGCCAATCAGCTTCTCATAATAAAATAAATAATAGCCAATCATTTCTTAACCAAAACCATATTAATGAGCATTTGGGTTGATTCTAATATTTTGCTTTTATGAATAGTGCTACAATGAGTATTTTTGTACACATGTCACTTCACATGTGACAGTTTGCCTATAGAATAAATGCCTTGAAATAGATTTGTTTTGTTTTGTTTTGTCTTTTTAGAGCCACACAGCATATGGAGGTTCCCAGGCTAAGGGTCGAATCAGAGCTATATCCACCAGCATGCGCCACAGCCATAGCAACATGGGATCCTAGCTGCATTTGCAGCCTACACCACAGCTCACAGCAACGCAGGATCCTTAACCCACTGAGTGAGGCCAGGGATGAACCTGCATCCTCATGGATGCTTGTCGGATTCATTAAGTGCTGAGCCACGATGGGAAATCTGAAGTAGAATTTTTTAATCAAAGAGTATGTACATTTTACATTTTGATAAGTATTGTTAAAATGTTCTCCAGAAGCAGTGTAAGTTTAATATTTCCAAGAGCTATATGGTAGAGTAAAGCAATAGTATTTTACCAGTTTTAAGTTACTTTCAGAATGTATTCACATGTTCTTTTTTTTTTTTCACATGTTCTTTGATTTACTTCTTCCTCAGGTTCCCACCTACACAAAATTGTTGTAATTATCCAAAGATTTGGACTGCAAACCATTCTGTTCAAATATTCAAAATCTAAGTGAAAGTATGTCTTCGGTACTTTTGAAAGAGGATGAAGTTCTCTGGATAATTATATCTGTTTACCCATCTCAACTGTTTAAATTTATGGATATTTTAGGAGACCACTATTTCATTAGATTTTCTGTAAGTTAAATAGACATGGGAAAACTTGTTTTTCCATACATAAATTGTGAAATATCTGAAATATGTCCAAAGAAAACTAACCACAAAATGACTTAAGGAAATAAAACCTTTTTTTAAAAGAGGGAAATTAAAGTGGAAAATTGTCTCAAAGGAAGTATTTGGCAATTAGGATTTTGGAGACTTTATAATACAAAATTTTTCATCTCATGAATTCAATCTAGGTAGAAAATTAACATGCCTTGAGTTTTTTCAAATGTCAAATGAAAATTTAATTGAACCTAGTGAAAAAAATGAAAAAAAAACTAGATATTTTATGAAAAGTTATAGTAATGTTTAAAGAGATACTGTCTTACTTAAATTAAATTTTACAAATAGGAGTTTTAAATCAATTTGGAGCTTCAAAGTAAGTCAGCTGTATTGTGAAATAATTTAACTAGCATTACAATGATTTATTTTAAGTGCTTTTTTTTTTTTTTTGTCTTTTGTCTTTTTAGAGCCACACCTACAGAATATGGAAGATCCCAGGCTAGGGGCTGAATCAGAGCTGCAGCTGCCAGCCTACACCACAGCCCCACAGAAATTCAGGATCCAAGCTGTGTCCAAGACTGCTCCACCACCACCAGATACTTAACCCACTGAGCGAGGCCAGAGATCGAACTGTCATCCTTATGGATATTAGTGGGGTTTGTTACCACTGAGCCACAATGAGAACTCCCTTGAGTGTTTTTTAATTGAATGACTAATAAGAATCAATGACCTTCCCACACTGGCTCACTTATTATCTACTTGTGAAATAGAACTCTTCATCTCCCTTTATAAACAAACTGGAGTTCAGGTAGGTAAATTGACTTATCCATAGACATGCATAGACGAAGAGCATGATCTCATGCCAGATCTCACGTCCCACAAATCTAAGACCACAGATTTAGTTGTGATTAACAAGAAGAAATTTCTGTCTGATTTCTGAGTGTCAGTTGAGCTAGCAGTAGCTACTTAGGGTTACTTTGACCTCAGGTATTATTCTGCATCATATGGAAGTTCCCAGGCAAGGGGTCAAAGCAGAGCTGCAGCCACAGGCCAACACCTCAGCAATGGCAACAACAGATCCCAGCAGCATCTGTGACCTGAAAGGCAACTTGCGGCAATGCTGGATCTTTAACTCATTGAGGAAGGCCAGGGATCTAACCCACATCCTCATTGATATTAGTTGGGTTCATAATCCCCTGAGCCACAATGGGAACTCCTGACCTCAGGTTTGGAATATCAATTGTTTTAAGTTCCCACTATTTTGTTTTTCGTTGTCCAAAATAATCTAGAGGTAAAACATTGTTCTTTGTGAATAAATTGCTTAACCCATTGTACCACTAAGACTTTCAGGCCCAGAGAGAATGTCAGGCAGAGTTGATAGCTTTACCAAGACTTTACCATGGTCTCATTTGTATTAGAAAAATGGGCAACTTATTACTGAAAATTAATAGAGTAGCTTTAGAATCACAAATTCAAATGCCTTCAAGGATCTCACACTTTTAGGAGTTCCCATTATGGCTCAGTGGTTAGTGAACCCAACTAGCATCCATGAGGACATAGGTTCAATCCCTGGCCTCTCTCAGTGGGTTAAGGATCTGGTGTTGTCATGAGTTGTAGGTCACAGATGCAACTCAGATCCCAAGTTTCTGTGGCTCTGGCATAGGCCGGCAGCTACAGCTCTTATTGGACCCTAGCCTGGGAACCTCCTTATGCCATAGATTCAGCCCTAAAAAGACAAAAACAACAACAACAAAAAGAATAAGGATATGGGAAGTAATAGGTCCAAAGGCTTATGGAAGAGGAACACTTTGTAAAGGTGTCCAACCTCAAAAATAACCACAACCATAATAATCAGAGAAACAAAATGTGCAGACTGGGCCTCTGGCTTTGGTATCAGCATCTTGGCTATTTCACCAAAACTGAACCTGAGTGATTGTGATATCTAGAAATAAAATAATAATAATGACAGAAAGATGATATTATATTGGATTCTAAAAAAATAAAAAAATAAACATGGTTAATCATAACAGCTGACAGAATAAAGTTTATTATAAAATATGTTTATTTTCAGCTTTGCTCTGCAAGGAAATACTAATTTTTAAAAACTATACAAGTAACATTAGGTTGAATAGGCTAAAATCCTTCCCTACACAAATTATAAATTTAAATAAACTCTTACTCAGACCTAGCAATGCAAGCCCACTTCAAGATCTCCAAAGAGATGTAAGCTACAATTGATAGACTATGATGCTGCCTACAGGCTCAGTCACACTCTCCAGCTGGTTACCGTCTCTTCTCACTTGGAGGCTTTCCGGGGCTGTAGAGGGTTTGCAATGACCAGAGCTCTGGAGTGCTTCTGTCCTCTAAATCTCTGAGTTTCTCTCATGGTATTTTCCCCAAAAGCGAATGAAGTTCTGCATATTTTTACACAAAGAATGATAGAAGAAGCTAACCCCTCTTTAAAAAAACAAAACTATAAGAAACAAGGATTTATTGTGTAGCCCAGGGAACTATATTCAATATCTAATAACCTACAATGGAAAAGATTCAGAAAAAGACTTTATATAATATATATATTCTGAATCACTTTGCTGTACACCTGAAACTAATGCAATATTGTAAATCACCTATAGTATGAAACAAAAAACAAACAAAAAACGTCTATGCCATATTGTTGTACCTTCAATTTTTAAGTTCTATGATATTCTATACTTTCTACGTGAAGGAATGATGAATAAATTGTCCATTATTTTAGGTGTGTCAAAAAATATTTGCAGATTCTAACTAAAAATCCAATACACTAGCACTAAAAATACCTGACGAAAGATATCCACAGACCCCTATTCATGATCAGGACTAAGAGTCTCATGTGAACCCAACATATCCACACCCAAGCTCATTGTCCCTCCCCTTTAAAGCCTTTGCTTCCTTATATAGATTTTATAAGTTATTCAAGAAGCAGCCTAAGTAATCATTCATGACATGAGTTTGGTTTCCCTGATTACAAAGTCTCTTTCTCTCTTTCCTAAAATTCTGTAGTGTTTGTCTGCAATAATCAGATACTTAATTGTATCACAGTTATTGATACATATTTACCATCTTCAGTAGCACTGTAGGCTCCAAAAATAAGGATAATATTGTATTTCTTAATTAAAATTTTAATAAGATGGCAATAAGGATTAATATATGGTCCCAGATAGCAAGGAACCAAAAGTCACCATTCTTAGTCTTTCACAAATTACCTTATATATATTAAGTGCTCAGTAATATTTTTGGAATTTTTTTTTACTGGGTTCCCAAGCTCATAATAATATTCAGAAATAAAATGAAAAGAAAGGTTTTTATTTCATGAGACATCATGTGGACATGACAATTTTTTAAATGGCAGAAAAATTATAGTATAAAGAAGAAAAAAGGCAATGAACTAATGCTTTCAGCTTCATTAATGTATTTTTTGGGGGGAAAAGGGAACCATAATGAGTAACATAATAATATAACATAATATAATATTAGTTTCTATTTTCTTAATTTATCCTTTAGTTTTAATTAAACAATTTAAAAGATTGATTTTTTATTTTAATAATACTATTTAGATTTAGTAAAATATTTCATATAAACTAAAACAGATACTTATGCAATAAATATTCTACACTTTGGAGTTCATATTCTTCTGCTGTTTTAACATTTAAATAGGAGTAAAAACCACAAGTGGTCATATAGACCATGACAAAAGAGCCAAGAATATGCAATGGGGAAAGGACAGTCTCCTCAGTAAATGGTGTTGGAAAACTTACATGCAAAATAATGTAACTGGACTATTTTCCACTGTACGCAAAAATTAACTCAAAGTGGATTAAAGACTTTAACTTAAGACCTGAAACCATAAAATTCCTGGAAGAAAATGTAAGTGGTAAAAACTCTCTGACGTACATTTTGGAGACAAATTATTGGGATATGAACCAAAAGCAAAGGCAACAAAAGCAACAATAAACAAGTGGGACTACATCAAACTACATCAAAAAAAAAAAAAAAAAAAGGTGGTACCGCAAAGGAAACCATTAACAAAACAAAAAGACAATCTACTGCACAGGAGAAGATATTTGAAAGTCATGTATCTAATAAAGGAATGATATCCAAAATCTATAAAGACTGCACGCAATTCAATAGCAATGAGTCTGATTTAATATTGGGCAGAAGATAAGACATTTTTCCACAGAAGACATACAGATGACCAACAGATGTATGAAAAATCATCAGGCAAATGCAAATCGAAAGCACCATGAGACATCACACCATACGTGTCAGAATGGCTACTCTGAAAAAACAAGAAATAAGTGTTGCTGATGAGGATGTGCATGATTGGTAGGAATAAATTGATGCAACCACTATGAAAAATTATGTAAAGCAGTATGACTGTTACTTGAAAAATTAAAAATAGAACTACCATATGATCCAGAAATCCCACTTCTGGGTATTTGCCCAAAGAAGTGAAAATACTAATTTGAAAAACTCTATGCATCCTCATGTTTATTGCAGCATTGTTTATAATAACTAAGACATGGAAACAACCTAAGTGTCCATCAATAGGTGAATGTATAAAGAAGATGTGGCATTTATATACAGGGGAATATTATTAGCCATAAAAAAGAATGACATATGCCCATGTGCAACAACATGGATGAACCTCGAGGGCATTGTGCTGAGGGAAAGAAGTCAGAGAAAGAAAGACAAACACCAGATGAACTCTCATATGTGGACTCTAAAAACTAAAAAACAAACAAAAGGAGCTTATAGATACAAAGAACAGATTAGTGGTTACCAGAGGCATGGGATGGGCGTGAGCAAAGTGGCTGAAGGTAGTCAAAAGGTATTCATTTCTAGTTATAAAAACAGATGTGTAGGTACCGCACAGTGACTATAGTTAATAATACTGGATTGCACAAAGAAATCAAAGAAGAGGTAAAGAAATGGAAAGATATTCCATGTTCCTGGATTGGGAAAATCAATATTGTAAAAATGGCCATACTACCCAAAGCAATCTACAGATTCACTGCAATCCCTATCAAATTACCCATGACATTTTTCACAGAAGTAGAACAAACAATCCAAACATTTATATGGAACAACAAAAGACCCAGAATCGCCAAAGCAATCCTGAGAAACAAAAACCAAGCAGGAGGCATAACTCTCCCAGACTTCAAGAAATACTACAGAGCCACAGTCATCAAAACAGTGTGGTACTGGTATCAAAACAGACAGACCAATGGAACAGAATAGAGAATCTGGAAATAAACCCTGACACCTATGGTCAATTAATCTTTGACAAGGGAGGCAAGAGCATAAAATGGGAAAAAGAAAGTCTATTCAGCAAGCATTGCTGGGAAACCTGGACAGCTGCATGCAAAGCAATGAAACTAGAACACACCCTCACACCATGCACAAAAATCAACTCAAAATGGCTGAAAGACTTAAATATACGACAGGACACCATCAAACTCCTAGAAGAAAACATAGGCAAAACACTCTCTGACATCAACATCATGAATATTTGCTCAGGTCAGTCTCCCAAAGCAATAGAAATTAGAGCAAAAATAAACCCATGGGACCTCATCAAACTGAAAAGCTTTTGCACAGCAAAGGAAACCAAAAAGAAAACAAAAAGACAACTTACAGAATGGGAGAAAATAGTTTCAAATGATGCAACCGACAAGGGCTTAATCTCTAGAATATATAAACAACTTATACAACCCAGCAGCAAAAAAGCCAATCAACCAATGGAAAAATGGGCAAAAGACCTGACTAGACATTTCTCCAAAGAAGATATACAGATGGCCAGCAAACACATGAAAAAATGCTCAACATCGCTGGTTATAAGAGAAATGCAAATCAAAACTACCATGAGATATCACCTCACACCAGTCAGAATGGCCATCATTAATAAATCCACAAATAACAAGTGCTGGAGGGGCTGTGGAGAAAAGGGAAGCCTCCTGCACTGCTGGTGGGAATGTCAACTGGTACAGCCACTATGGAGAACAGTTTGGAGATACCTTAGAAATCTATACATAGAACTTCCGTATGACCCCACAATCCCACTCTTGGGCATATATTCGGACAAAACTCTACTTAAAAGAGACACGTGCACCCGCATGTTCATTGCAGCACTATTCACAATAGCCAAGACATGGAAACAACCCAAATGTCCATCGACAGAGGATTGGATTCGGAAGAGGTGGTATATATACACAATGGAATACTACTCAGCCATAAAAAGAATGCCATAATGCCATTTGCAGCAACATGGATGGAGCTAGAGAATCTCATACTGAGTGAAATGAGCCAGAAAGACAAATACCATATGCTATCACTTATAACTGGAATTTAATATCCAGCACAAATGAACATCTCCTCAGAAAAGAAAATCATGGACTTGGAGAAGAGACTTGTGGCTGCCTGATGGGAGGGGGAGGGAGTGGGAGGGATCGGGAGCTTGGGCTTATCAGACACAATTTAGAATAGATTTACAAGGAGATCCTGCTGAATAGCATTGAGAACTTTTTACTCATGTTGCAACAGAAGAAAGGCTGGGGGAAAAATGTAATTATAATGTATACATGTAAGGATAACCTGACCCCCTTGCTGTACAGTGGGAAAAAAAAAAAAAAAAACAACTAAAATTGGAAAAAAAAATGCTGGATTGCATATTCAAAACTTGCTAAGAGAGTATGTCTTAAAAGATCTCATCACAAGAAGAAAAAATCGTGATGATGTAGGGTGACAGATGTGAACTAGATTTACCACGGAAATTATTTCACTATATATGCAGATATGGAATCATTATGTTATATACCTGAAGCTAATATATTACATAGACATATATACTTTAAAATTCATACTTTTCCATTGTTTTTAAATATAAATACAAGTAAAATCTACAAGTGGTCACATAGAATGCTAACATTAAAGAAAGTCAAGTAGTCAAGTTCTATTTCTTCATATTTACCATGTGCTGTCATCATTTGTTTCGATCCACTGTTTAAATGCAGGAACGTGGACTATCACAGGCATTTGGGGAAATGCTCCCAAAGAAAACTCAGATGTGGCTCAACTGCTGCAGACTTAAACTGAGAGAATGAAATTATGTACCCGAGTCCCTCTCTATGTGCACACACACAAGTGTTTGGGAGAGGCAACTACATCTAAAGAATTTTCCAACGTTACTTCCATTTATAATACAATGTTCCTTAAAGGGTGATTTTAAAATGTGCCAGTTTACAGATTATTAAGACACAAATAGTTGTTACCACAGCAATTGTTTAGAAACTAGACCAACAAGAGATTTTTTTCTGGCAGGAGTCTTTTAGCACTGACATTGTTTGGAAATGCTCATGCCTGGTGATAATAAAAAGCAGACTGACTTTAGTCAGTTTTATTATTGTTTTTGCAATCTCACCATGCAACACACTCCTTCATTCCAGTTCCGCCCTTGTTATTCCACTGCCTGAAACCTATTATCCTTAACTGAGATAATGAGTGTTAAAATACCCAGCACCAGGCCTGAACATGTTATGTTATGGTGGTGATTGCAGTGGTAAGGGTTAATCATTGCAAGAGTTTATTCTTTGCAAAGTACACAAGAGACTTCCTTTTAAACCTCTTTTAAGGTGAGCATGTAAGATTAGGATTTTTGTTTGCGTTATTACTGTAAATCGATGTTGACAATTTTCTTTTTTTTTTTTTTGTCTTTTGTTGTTGTTATTGTTGTTGTTGTTGTTGCTATTTCTTGGGCCGCTCCCGAGGCATATGGAGGTTCCCAGGCTAGGGGTTGAATCGGAGCTGTAGCCACCGGCCTACGCCAGAGCCACAGCAACGCGGGATCCAAGCCGCGTCTGCAACCTACACCACAGCTCACGGCAACGCCAGATCATTAACCCACTGAGCAAGGGCAGGGACCGAACACGCAACCTCATGGTTCCTAGTCGGATTTGTTAACCACTGCGCCACGACAGGAACTCCGATGTTGACAATTTTCTTAATGATACTATGGATTTTTTCTTTTAATGCTCAAATGCATGCGTACTTTCAGCTGTCAAAGTTAACAGAAGACAGGCCCCCTTCCCTCACTTGCCATAATAGCAATATACCAAGAAGACATTAGAAATGCAGCTCCAGAGTACAGTTTATAACTAGCTCTTCAGCCAAAGCTATGGCTTCTCCCCCGTTTCAGGAACTATAGGGAGTATAACCTTGAGCAAATTTCGCAACATCGACAAGCCTATAAAATGGTTATTACAATGGTATTTGCTTTCATAGAGTTGCTGTAAGGAGTGCATTAGATAGATAATTCATACACCGGATCTGGGAACCCAAAGAACAAAGCATTCAAAATGTTTAGCTAGTAGTATTATTAACATCACAATAATTAGATAAATCAGAACGGAGCAGTCCCGTATCTCTACTCGCTTCTACCTCTCGGTAAAGTCTACATTGCTGCGACCCCTGAGGATTATTTTTTTTTTTTCATTCTTTGCTTAGTTTTAAGAAATTCCCTCAACTTATCTCTCAGACAATCATCGCAAAGTCATAATATTTTTGTGTGGCGTTTCTTACACACATTTGCAATTCTAGTTTGCAAATTCTAATAGCACTTTTCTTTAATTCATTTTTTTGCCTTAGCTTTTGTTCTTCAGTTTTTCTTTTTATTTCATTTTTTGGATTATAAAGTTACAAACAATAACAAAAAGCCCCATACACCATGCATTTTCCTCTCCCTAAGTAGAAATAACCACAACAGAGCGCTATCTGTTCCATTTTGGGTTTTACCAGATTCTAAATTCACAAACAGCACACTGTATGGTTAATTAGGTTAAAAAAATGATCTGAAAAAAAATCCTATCATATATACACTTTTACAAAAGTTTCTTTCCTATTTGAGGTCATGTTTTTGGCAATAATTTCTATTAATTCACATAGATCAAATGTATTTATTTAACCCTATGTAGTGTTGCAAAGCAAAGCTTCCACCACTGATGGACAATTGGTATTTCCACTTTTTTTTTTTCACTATTGCTTATAATTCTGCAAAGTACAAAATGTTACATATTCCCTTTGTACATTCCTAAAATTTTTCTTTAGAAGAAAATACAACACATTTAAATAGTAAGACACCGACCGTTTTGTAAGTGGAATGTTACTATTTCTAGATTTTTAAAAATCTGACATCTGAGTCATCAAAATTTGCGGGACTCATTGTAAATCAAGGACCTTTTTTTTTTTTAAACATAACCCATCTGCAAGTCTCTGCTAACCCATATCAGCATAAATCTCAATAAGCAAGCATATTCTGGAGTTATCAAGAATCAGATGCAAGAAAAATCCTTTTCTAGTCCAAAGATTTTCAGAACTAATGGAATGGAAATGTGAACAGGTCTCCACACCAAAATCCCCATCAATGCATCATAAAACTAAAGGAGATCACAAACCCAAAATGCTTTATTTGAAAAAACAACCTCAGCTTGACACCAATAAAATTTTACAGCCTTTTAAAAAACAAATGGTTGTTCAAAAAGCATTTCACAAAGTTATCAAATGAGACAACAGATTGCTGAAGATGATGACGGAGGGAAAAATTTTGATCAGTTAAAAACAGAGTATACCTATCTCAAGCCTAACTAGTTTAAAATCAGAATAAGTTTTATTAGCAATTGGACTCTTTTTCACAAAAGTAAGCTTATTATTCAACTATGACACAATTGATTCGTGTTACTTTAAAATTAATAATATTCAATTTTTAATATATCATAATTACATTGTCCTCGTTGCATATAGTGTTAACTTTATTTTTAATTAAATCTTTACTTTTATTCATTTTACCTGCTAACCATTTATATTAGAGTAATAATGTACATTGATTCTTTTGATATCAAATTTAGCATGTTATAGAGTACCTTTATAAATGTTTATAAATGTCATCAATAAAGAGTTTATAAATTTGTACATGCAGTGTATTAAATTTTGAGTACTGACATCTTATTTTATTACTTTTAACAGTTCTCAACAATGAATTAGTATTAATAGCAGTATTTAAGCATTTCTCAAGTTAAACAATTTATACCGTCTCGATATATAGCTATTGCATTTATTTACTGTATGCATGCTGTCCTAGCTTGCTCTGGAGAAAACAGAATATTTAAAAATCCATCTTCAGGGAGTTCCCATCCTGGCTCAGCAGAAATGAACCCAACTAGGATCCATGAGGATACGAGTTCAATTCCTGGCCTTGCTCAGTGGGTTAAGGATCCAGTGTTGCTTTGAGTTGTGGTGTAGGCCAATGGCTACAGCTCCGATTCGACCCCTAGTCTGGGAACTTCCATAGATGCGGCCCTAAAAAGCAAAAATAAAAATAAAAAAAATTAAATAAAATCCATCTTCAGCTTATCCTCAAACTCAACTGATCTCATTCAATTTCTGGTTAAATGAGAAACATGCTAGATTAAAGTAGGATGATCAATAATTTTTCCTTCTATTTTATCCCTTTTTTCTTGCTTTTAGAATTGTGATTTTCAGTACATTTCACATAGGATCACTGAGGCAAATTTAAATGTGTCCCAAACATTCACTTCTCTCCGCACACAAAGTCAATCAAATGTATGGTTTCCTTTTCATTTTGCAAAAGAAAATATGTTCTAGCATATTGGTGTGGAAGGACACAAGAAGGGGTTCCATGGAATGCTTGATGTCACCTTGAAGAAATTGTCATACACCATCTGCTGGTTTATTAAGCATGCAGAATGGCAATGTTGATGAATTCTTCTTTAATAAATGGTACATATTGGCATAGCCACCAGCCATAGCCTGATGCCCAGAAGCATGATAGTGTACTTTGAAATACATCCACCTTAAATCATCTATAGGTCTTTGGTATTTGTGATATGACAGACACTCTAAATAATCTACTTTGCTGTCTGCTGTGCTTCATTTGTACATGCTGGTTAAGTGTGTCTTTCAATCCAGCTCACAAATGACAAGGTTAATAGTCTTTCCTGCCTTCACGCTCGCTGTGGGTTTTCATCTGAGACTCCTCACCCTGTTAAGAATGTACAGGCTGAAAAAAATGTCAATCTGGTTGAATGTCAAAAAATATTTCAAAAACCATCCTCTCCATTTTATGTCTTGGCTTTAATAATTTGAATGGGGGGTGGTTACAACTGTATTCTAGAAAAACAAATTATTTCATACATCACTAAGATCATGCAGTGAAACAAAAAGGAAATTAAATGAAACGTCTTAGGGCTCCCAAATTTGGCATCCAAATGTGGGTGATGAGAAGGGAGAGAGATTGCTGATATAATCAATAAATAACTCATTTTAAAAATAAAGGAAGCGGACTTTCACAAATTATGGGAAAAAAATCACAGGGTTCTTCAGGATCCCAATTCTCCAACTTAGCTTATGGATACACAAGCTGATAGCCTCAAAAGAAAATGGAAATATGCAGTCATTGAATCACTGGCGTTTGGGTATTGCTTCTAAATGATAGTATTAGAGTGAGTTTAGGAGTTGGAATCCCTCAAGGGACTTTAAGCAGGAAAACAATCAAATTGAGGAATTAGATGAAATCCTTGGAAGAAGTGAATATGGATTGAACACTGGGCTTCCAGATCTGACTTGCCTGAGTCATGAAGGCAGGAAATCAGTAAATCAGTACCTGCAATGCAGAAATGCCCACCAGAAGTGGGGGTGGATATTTCATCTCAATAGACCATATTCCATATATTTACAAAGCATTTTCACTGTCAGAGTGATAGGTCTCCTTCATAAAAACCTCCTGAAATAGGTAGTGCTGTCTATCCCCATTTAACAGAGGAGTAAATGTACGATTTGAAGTTATTCCTTGTCTAAAATTACAGATGGACTAAGGTGCTAGGAGGAGTAACCCAATAACACAGGTTTGCTTTTCAAATCTCCCTATTAATACTATATTGCCTCTACTGGGGTTTCTAATTTAAAGGCATTATCTGTATTTGGGTTATCAAACATCCATAAAAAGACAGCTCCATTTAGTTAAAACTTAAAAGGGAAAGACCATCCAGGGAAAAATAACATATACTTCTAGAGTAAATGTGAAGAAATTATGTTCTAAAATTGATTCTCTTGTACATTTATTGAATCAAAAAAATTGATTGCTTCGAATTGATTACCCAAAGAAGTAGTGATACATCAAAAATCCTGATATATTTTAGAATGTTCACTTTTTAATAGTTTTAAATGACAGATGCTATGAAATATTATCTCAGTTTAGAAATACATCAAAATCAAATGACTATCTCTGGATAACAGAAATTTGAATGTCTTTATTTCCTTGAGATTCTTCTCCTTTTCCATACAGACATTTTAAAGTTAAAAAAGCGGAGTTCCCGTCGTGGTGCAGTGGTTAACGAATCCGACTAGGAACCATGAGGTTGCAGGTTCGATCCCTGGCCTTGCTCAGTGGGTTAAGGTCCACTGCTGCCATGAGCTGTGGTGTAGTTTGCAGAGGCGGCTTGGATCCCACGTTGCTGTGGCTCTAACATAAGCCAGTGGCTACAACTCCGATTAGACCCCTATCCTGGGAACCTCCATATGCCATATGCCGTGGGAGTGACCCAAGAAAAGGCAAAAAGACAAAAAAATTAAAAAATAAAAAAGTTAAAAAAGCAGGAGTTCCCGTCGTGGCTCAGTGGTTAACGAATTCAACTAGGAACGATGAGGTTGCGGGTTTGATCCCTGGCCTTGCTCAGTGGGTTAAGGATCCGGTGTTGCCATGAGCTGTGGTGCAGGTTGCAGACACGGCTTGGATCCCATGTTGCTATGGCTCTGGTGTAGGCCAGCGGCTACAAGCTCTGATTGAACCCCTAGCCTGGGAACATCCATATGCTGCAGGAGCTGCCCAAGAAATAGCAAAAAGACAAATAATAATAATAATAATAATAAAGTTAAAAAAGCAATACATATTTCTTTTAAGATAAAACAAAAAATTTTAAGAGTACCAAAGCATTAATAAATAACACATGTAGGGCAGGATATATGTAAGAATGGTAGGCAGGTAAAATTAGAATAAAATTAGTTTAAAATAAGTTTTAAAATGTGTGGTTGGTTCATATGAAGAAGGAAAGGAGAAATTTTTCTCAACTACCTTCCCATATTTTTAAAAGCACAATCATAGGAATATACAGATTCTGGATACACACAGTCAGATTATGTTCTAAATGGATTCTTTTTAAGTCATAGAACATCACTCATGTACATTACTTTTAAAATTCTTTTTTATAAATGCAAATTTTTATAAGAAAATTAAAGCTGTAGATCAGCAATAGACAGTGTTTTTACTCAATATCAGCTCTGAATACCTTCAGTACTATTCTTATTTTCATTTATATACTCAAAACGTTTTAAACTTATCCACTAGATTATATTACTCATCATAGCGTTGTTTAGAATGAATTTCGCTTTTTCTATAAAATGAGACTTTAACAAGAAAATGAGTACCATGAAAATCTCATGAAAACAAGGTTTTGCCTTGCCCTGTCTGTAAAAAGGACCTAATAATCTCCAGGCATACCAAGTTATCTAACTAGAATAAAATAGTGATAAGAGATAGACCAGGAGCCTACCACAACTTGGTCTCAAAAAGGTAATATAAGGTTAAAATAATAGTACAAGTAGAAATGGTCTTTCAAATTATAGAATGCAGTATACTTATATGGTGGAATTACTGAGTTTTTATTTTTAAAATAAATAATCAGTGGAAAAAGCAACTCCTCATTCAACATTTTAACGCTGGACCATAATCTATACTTCAACTAACTGAATGAAAAAACAAATGGAAAGATTCTCTTTTTCCCAAGTACTCTTCAAGGCTGAGCAATTTTTTAATTATCTGCCAGGAGCAGGAGGGCTTTAATTCAGCTTCCCCTTTTCTCCCCAAACGCATTAAAATTTAGCTTCCAGGAGTTCCCGTCATGGCTCAGTGGAAACAAATCCAACTGGGAACCATAAGATTGTGGGTTTGATCCCTGGCCTCGCTCAGTGTGTTCAGGATCCAGTGTTGCTGTGAGCTGTGGTGTAGGTCACAGACATGGCTCAGATCCCACATTGCTGTGGCTATGGAGTAGGCCGGCAGCTGTAGCTCCAATTAGACCCCTATCCTGGGAAACTCCATAAGCCGTGGGTGCGTCCCTAAAAAGCAAAAAAAATAAATAAAATAAAATAAAATAAAATAACTTAACTTCCAAAACAGAAAGAAGACTTCACAATAAATCTGAGCAAATAATCAGTATTACTTAACCGAAAAATGATCGATTACAATTACTTATTGAACTAGTTTTCTTTTTGGTTGTTTTTGTTTGTCTTTGGTTTAGCTCTCTGGATGAGATTTGGTAAAGCAAATGTGATTTTCAAATTTTTACAAAGACTGGTGATTAACTCTCTTTTTATACTGAGAAGCTCCTATTTAATTTGCATTTGATGTTATAATGTCTTCAAAGATGAATCATTGACAGCGACTTCTTTGCCTGTGTTTTAATTTTTTAAAAAGTATTGATAATTATGTAACTCTAAGAGGAACCTAGAAATAATTATTATTGAATTAACATGCCTCTATATTGCCTGTGCCTATCATTTATATATAGTCCAGTTTAAAAGTCATCCTATGTTTTCCCCATGTAGCTTCAATGTTTTTTGTTTTGTTTTCACTTTTTGTGGCTGCACATGTGCCATATGGAAGTTCCCAGGCTAGGGGTTGAATTGGAGCTGCAGCTACTGGCCTACACCACAGTCACAGCAATGCCAGATCTGAGCTACATGTGTGACTTATAACTCAGCTTGCAGCAACATTGCACTGAGCAGGGTCAGGGATTGAACCAACCCTCATGGATACTAGTTGGATTCATTACCACTGAGCCACAATAGGAACTCCCAAATACTATTTTTGAAATACAACCTTAAATGAAATTCATTATTAAAGTAAGATCCTGTATGTTTGAAACAGAAGTTTATTGTAAATATTCAGACATTGTTAAGTTTATTTTTTATGCTGCTAAACTAAAGCTAGGATGACACATTTTTCTTTCTGGGACCTTGAAACACTGCACACACACACACAAACATATAAATAGCTCTGGTTCAGATAGTGTGATTTTTAAAAGCATGTCAATTTAAGTTGTGAATTATTACACCAATAAGATATAATTAGCCAATCATCTATTTCCCTCATGAATATACTGAAAATTAATAACACCATTCCTCAAATGACCTTTCAGACTTGACCTCTGGACTGCAGCACACCATGCTTTGACTCACATTATTAATATCCTGGTCCTGATTTAACTCCAATTTATGGAATTAAGTTCAACTCGAAAAAATCAGCAAATACTGTACATAAGCACAAATCTGAATATCCACGGATAATTTATAGCTTCCTACGTCAAATGTTGATGCAAAGCATTTGAGAATAGATTGTGGATTACGAAGGGATGAAATTTCAAGGGGATTGAGTGGGGATTAGCTGCTACTGTTTTGGAATCTCAGGCCTATGGAATGCTAGACCTCTAGACCTCTTGACTCAGATATTCTAGCACAACAGATTTCATAGTTATTAGAGCTACTCACCCCAAGAGACTATACTATCTCTGGTGGCATCTTCCTATCTGGATCCTAACCCCTCAGTTTTACTTCCTGAATATTTGCTGATCCCTTTCATGAATAATTCTTGTGTTCTCCCAAAGCCCGGAAAGTCTCCTTTCTGACTTCTCTATTCCAAGATGGACATGAGCCAGAACATTTTTAGGAGGTGATTTGTAGTCTCCATTGCTACTCTACTGACAGCACTGAAAACCTAGACGGGGTCAAAAGGTACGCCTATGGTGACCACACTCAGGTCAACACTGCACCAATACCCATGTAGCTCATTCAGTTTGCTTAACTGTTAAAAGCTCTCTTTGTTGTTGTTTTGGCCACACCCAGTCATGTAGAAGTTCCTCGGCCAGGGATCCAACCCACACAATAGCAGCCACCGAGCCTCTGCCAGGATGATGCTGGATCCTTAACCAGATGAGTCACCAGGAAACTCCAAGGCTCATTTTTCCCTGTCACTCTCTCCACCCACCCACTCAACTGCCTGTATGATGAAGCATCTTGTGTATTTAGAGAAGGCAAACAGATTGGACTATCTGCCCAAACAAAATAGTATGACATTAATCTATAAGATCATATGATGACCAGCCCAGAGAACACAGGGATTCATGTATTCATTATTTGAAAGGAAAATGTATTTGCTTAGAATGAGGACATTTTCAAATTGGGAAAATGTACCTCCTTTATATGGTAATAAGTATGAGATATTGGTATTGAAGGGACAGAAGGCAGGAACTGGAGTCAGATGGGGAGGGTGGGGAGATGCGTGCTAAATAATTCAGTTTCAATAAAAAGCAAAGCCCAAGGTATATGCTTCCAGAGACCTCAGTAAGCGCATCTTCCTTACTTTTCCTTTCTCTTCCCCCCATTCATTTAACTCCCGCCACCTTCAACACACCTATGGCTGTGGGAGCGTGGGCAGGGCTGGTTGGGCGGGGAGGGGCGGTGGGATGAAGGAGAGAGGGTGGAGAAGGACAGAATAGTGAGGACTTTGAGGAGCAGAGGAAGGACTGGAGTTTCTACTGTCCCTGACAAAGTCAGCAGGCTACTCCTGCTCTGAGCTGAGTAGCTGGTGACTTCATTCCCAAAGCAGCCAAAGCAGAGCTCTTTCCAAAGAGGGAATCAGTAACTGTTTATATATAAAGGGCAGAATTGCCCAACTGCAATCCGAAGAGAGTTACTTTACCTGTTTGTGAGCTGAGTGTCAAAATGTTTGGGGACACCTCCCATGAATCCCGATGACAGGGAGCAGGTTAGCATTACTGGGGGAGGTTGGCAGAGAGGCGCCTGATGCCTGCCTCCCCACTCCTTTCAGAGAAGGACAGAACCATTTTCCCACCATGATGTGGAAGAGCTGTCAAAGTACAAGGAATCAGCTAAGTCAAATACTAGGCTGAAGTCACAGTTGTATTTACTTATTAACAGTGGGAAATTTTCTTTGAAAAAAAAAAAATCAGCATAGTATATATCAACCTACAAAGGCTGTTAAAACTTAGATCCAAGGACGGTGTGAAAAAAATTAACAACTCAGAGTTCCCGTCATGGTGTGGTGGTTAACAAATCCGACTAGAAACCATGAGGTTGTCGGTTTGAACCCTGGCCTTGCTCAGTGGGTTAAGGATCCGGCGTTGCTGTGAGCTGTGGTGTAGGTCGCAGATGTGGCTTGGATCTCGCGTTGCTGTGGCTCTGGCAGAGGCCAGCACTATAGCTCCGATTAGACACCTAGCCTGGGAACCTCCGTATGCCCCTGGTGCGGCCCTAGAAAATACAAAAATAAATAAATAAATAAATAAATAAATAAATAAATAAATATTAACAACTGGAACAACATAGGAAATGACCAGTTAAAGTGGACCCAGGTGAGAGCATTGGAAAAGAGCCCTAGAAGAACTGGGAGACCAGGGGAAGGGCTGGGATGACCGAGGCATTAACAAGTATTTCATGATTTTAATGACCTGTACCTGCAAAACAATGTACCACCTGAATTTCAGCCCCACCTTGATACAAACCAGCTATTGATGGCATACCATTCATGGTGTCTGGCTGACTGATGTTCTGCCACATAACCAGGAGGAACTTGCTAGGTCACAGCGGCATATACCTTGGCCTGGTTTGTGGTATACATGCTTTACTCCATCGAGTGTTTTCCCATTGGCTAGTTATGGTTTTCCTACCAGAAACTTGGCTCACATGAAAATAATGTTGAAACAAGTTCTATTGCTTTTCAAAAAAAAAAATTCTAGCAGTTTGGATGCTATATTAATCAAGAGTACCAATGTGGGAAATAATGGATTATTTCATTCAATTTCAGTCAGTGTACAATCAATACAATATAAATATAAACAATAACAAAAATTCACATCAAGGGTCTGCAATAAAATTTACCAATAAGGACAAAGAGTCAAAATCAAGCTTGACACCAGTCAGAATGGCCATCATTAATAAGTCCACAAATAACAAGTGCTAGAGGGGGTGTGGAGAAAAGGGAACCCTCCTGCACTGTTGGTGGGAATGTAAACTGGTTCAGCCACTATGGAGAACAGTTTGGAGATACCTTAGAAATCTATACATAGAACTTCCATATGACCCCACAATCCCACCTTAGAAATCTATACATAGAACTTCCATATGACCCCACAATCCCACCTTAGAAATCTATACATAGAACTTCCATATGACCCCGCAATCCCACTCTTGGGCATCTATCCGGACAAAACTCTTCTTAAAAGAAACACATGCACCCGCATGTTCATTGCAGCACTATTCACAATGGCCAGGACATGGAAACAACCCAAATGTCCATCGACAGAGGATTGGATTCGGAAGAGGTGGTATATATACACAATGGAATACTACTCAGCCATAAAAAGAATGACATAATGCCATTTGCAGCAACATGGATGGAGCTAGAGAACCTCATACTGAGTGAAATGAGCCAGAAAGACAAAGACAAATACCATATGCTATCACTTATAACTGGAATCTAATATCCAGCACATATGAACATCTCCACAGAAAAGAAAATCATGGACTTGGAGAAGAGACTTGTGGCTGCCTGATGGGAGGGGGAGGGAGTGGGAGGGATCGGGAGCTTGGGTTTATCAGACACAACTTAGAATAAATTTACAAGGAGATCCTGCTAAGTAGCATTGAGACCTATGCCTAGATACTCATGTTGCAACAGAACAAAGGGTGGGGGAAAAAATGTAATTGTAATGTATACATGTAAGGATAACTTGATCCCCTTGCTGTACAGTGGGAAAATAAAAAATAAAAAAAAAGAAATCAATTAATCAAACTTTAAAAAATAATCAAGCTTGAACTTTTAAAGTGTATTGGTGTTAAACTTCCGTTTCTTAGATTACTTTATATATGTCTTATTCTACAAATGAAAAATGTTTAGATATGTTTTCTGAAGTTCAGCTAAGTATGTTTTCAATGTGACTACTTCAGCTAGTTCCCTGTTAAACATAGTGATCATGGCAAAAATATACCTATTAATTTATGAAATTATTAATGTTACATAACAAGTGGATAAATATGTGTAAGATACATTTTTTTTTCAGGGCTGCACCTGTTGCATAAGGAAGCTCCTGGGCTAGGGGTGGAATTAGAGCTGCAGAGGCCGGCCTCTGTCACAGCCACAGCAACACCAGATCTGAGCCACATTTGCAACCTACACCACAACTTGCAGCAATGCCAGATCCTTAACCCATTGAGTGAGGCCAGGAATCTAACCTATATCCTCATGGAAACTACACTGGGTTCTTAACCCAATGAGCTACAATAGGAACTCCCAGATATGTCTTTTTTTAATGCTTACTGAATTTTTGAAATTAAGGTTAGAATTCCACATATTGCTTTATTAAATACCTTTAACTATTCTGAACTTAAGAAAGTGCATGAAATTGTTTACGAAATATTTATGTCTTTGTTAGTATTTTTACGTGATTTAAATTT
Organism: Phacochoerus africanus; assembly: GCF_016906955.1. NCBI lineage: Eukaryota > Metazoa > Chordata > Mammalia > Artiodactyla > Suidae > Phacochoerus > Phacochoerus africanus. The sequence continues at coordinate 260,570,802 of NC_062544.1, forward strand.
TAAAAAATTAAAGCATAAATAATGATGACCTGCTTGGGGGAACATTAAAATGAAATCTAAGTAAAATAGTAAAAGAGAAATCAAACTGGACTAAAAATCAAGACAAAACTCTTTCACTTTCAGGATGGAAATAGTATGCAGAAGGCAGGCACAAGATTTTGAAAATCACAACCCAGTTGCCACAGAATGAGTCAATATGAAGGAATATGACAAAGGAGAAGTGTTCCTACCAAGAGGACTACTATCAAAACAATTTGCAAATAATAGAAAAATCCAAGTCAATGTGGCTTAAAATTCAAAGAGAATGTATTGACTCATGTAACCAAACCCCCAAAGACAGTCTTTGTTGAGGTCTCGTGCTACCAGAGCAAGCAAGGATCCAGTTTCTTTGTCTTTCCAGCCTGCCTTCTGACCAGCTGGTTTTGTTCTAAAGATGACAGTCCTTATGACACCGTGATGACAGCAAGCAGATCCCTGGGACACACGCTTCCTCATTTGCACTGTCTAGGGAAGTATGTTTATCGAAATGGCTCAAGTTTAATTCTCTTTGCACTGACTGATGCCACATATCTACTTCCTGAAGCACACCTTGTATCCAGGGAGGAATAGCCAAGAACATGTACTCAATACCTAGAACTTCCTTTAGCTTCCCTAGAACCATATGAAACCCCTTGGATCACCCTCTCCACCCATCAGTACCACCAAAATTATGACACCATTGAGGATGGACGTTGGGAAAACATCCAGAAATTGCTTTAAAGCAGAGAAATGCAAGAATATTGGAGGCAAGGAATTTCCACTGTAGCACAGTGGGTTAATGATCTGAGTTGCCTCTGTGGTGTTTCCAGTTCAATCCCTAGCCTGTGGCAGGGGGTTAAGGACCCAACGTTGCCATAGCTGTGGCAGATTTGGTCCCTGGCCAGGGAACTCCATATTCCATGGATCAGCTGCAAAAAGGGGAAAAAAAAAGAATAATACTTGAAGCAAAATAAGTACATTAAATAGACATAATAGTTGATGTCATGATGGAAAGTTTTTTCCAACCATGTCTTTGTAATTCCTATGTTATTTTAAGAGATTTTTATAAGGGGTACGTGGAGGAAAAAATCATAGAGAACATATAAACATAAAATTCAGCAATGGAATTCACTTTGTCTTGAGAAAAATATGTTATTGTCTGTTTTTAGTCACAGACACTTCACAAAATTTGATAATTGGATAATAGATATTAAATCTGAATATGATGAGGATGTTAATTATACTTACAATGAGATATGTGAATAAAAATAAAAAGCAAAGTAATATTTAATTAATAAATAGTCTGCCAGAACAGCATATTTTGTACTGGTTATAGTTACTGAGATAAATAAGATTTTTTTAATACTCGTAGTTCTGCCAACAAAATTCAATTATGAGGAAAAACGGCAATTAAACACTTCATTTAGATAAAATTTCTAAGAAATCCTGAAGACTTCTAAGTGGAGAATATTTAAAATTAGAATTTTGGAAAAATGTGAACTTGCAGTCAAACTGTCAACAAAAAATTAGTAATAAATTTTAAACAGATTAAAGAACATAGAATGCACCTGAAGTCCATACGTGAAACAAGTTGATGACGTTAATGAGAACAAGAAAAAACATTTAGGATAGAAGTGGATAATTATGCCAATATGGAATTTTAAAATAACTTATAAATTCTAAACAACTTGCCCTCAAAACAAAAATCTGGGGGTGAGGGGAACTATAATAATTCAGTGTATTATTTTCTTTTTTTAAGATTTTTATTTTTTTCTATCATAGTTGATTTAATGTTCTGTAATTTCTGCTGTTCATCAAAGTGACCCAGTCATACACATACACACCCATACACACACACACACACACACACACACACACACAGATTCTTTTTCTCACATTATTCTCCATCATGTTCCATCACAAGTGACTAGACATAGTCCCCTGTGCTATACAGCAGGATCTCATTGCTTATCCATTCCAAATGCAATAGTTTGCATAGACTAACCCCAAACTCCCAATCCCTCCCACTCCATCCCCCTTCCCCATGGCAACCACAGATCTGTTCTCCAAGTCCATGAGTTCTTTTCTGTAGATAGGTTCATTTCTGCCATATATTAGATTCCAGATACAAGTGATATCATATGGTATTTGTCTTTCTCTTTCTGACTTATTCCACTTAGTATGAGAGTCTCTAGTTCTAATCAGAACAATAGTGTGCAGTTAATATTTATTCCTGAGTTAGTAAATTTTTAAATTTATATTTAATTTATATATTAATTTATATTTGTACATAATATATATCTTTTAACTTTGAAGCATTCAAGTACTTTATAGGGTGCTATGTTTTAAGGGAGACTCCATGTCCAGAACTTATCTGAAATTTGTAACCAAACCTATGAAGCTTTAAGAACCCAAAGTATTGTGAGAAGTTAATTGCATCAGCTAAGACTTTGGGTGTTGCTCTCATGTATAAGAATTTTGAACTTCGGTTGGTCTGCATATACGGTTTCCATCTTTAAGTTAAACTTACTGGATCCCCAGTGCTTACTGTCATGGTTAGCGTTGGCCGTGATGTTTGTCCAAATTGTTTGAGGATTGACACAAATTAACAAATTACTGCATGAAAGTTAGATCCTATATTAGTGAAATATAAATTACCCATTGAAAGAACTTCACTTCACTTGAAAGAAATTAACTTCACTTTCTCATCAAATATCTCTTTTAGTCAAATTCTAATGATATGGTCTTATCACTAAGACACCCACATTCTCTGTGCCACAGACACATCTCCTCATATGTCCCATCACTATAGGAATAAAGTTTTTCTCAATTTTCCAAATGGGACAAACAGAACTTTTTTAGCTTGATCACTGAGTTTTGTCATTTGCAAGAAAAATCCTTCATTTCCTTCCCTTCCTCTATTTCCTTCCCAGTAATGTACCTCTTTCCTAATATTTCCTGTGTCCCGCCTAGGGAATTAGGTGATGCTTTCCTCTTTTGTTTTTGTTTTTTACTGCTGATAACTTAATTCATTCCTCATGAGGTTTTCTTTTTTTCTATGGAAAAGTCCTCCTCTTTCTCTCTCTCTCCCCAATTTACCCACTTTGCCTCAGTAAAAATTATCTTCCCATCTTTCCTTTTGTGAGACAAAATTAACTCTGATCATATGTAATGTGTACAAGAATGGAAAGAGCTACAATTTATCACAAATAAAGAACCCAGGATTTTATCGTGAGATCAAGGGAAAAAAAAAAGACTGGCTCCTTTTATTTCAAAAGCTTTGAAAATAAGGTTCCTCCAGAATTTAGAAAAAAGGCTTTAACCATTTTCTGCTCTCTTAAAAGTAGTCTTCAAATACTAAAATTTCAAAAGAAACAAAAGAAAGAAAAAATATTTTCCCATTCATGCTTTATAGCATAATAATCATAGAACAGTTATAAAAGTATTTTCGTCTATATTTTTAACAAAAATATAATATCTTGACAAAACCGTATGTTAAACAGACTTTTATAAACCAGCCTGGAAACTAGAATGTTTGCCATAAAGCAGCATTTTCTTTCTTCCACATAATCAGCTTAGAAGTTTGCTTTTGAAATACAGTCACTGATGTGCTAATTACTTATATCAATATACAGTTGTAAAAGGAATATATTTATTACTGCATTTGTAGGGCTTAGTAACATCGATTGCTCTAAGTGACAAATTAAATTCCATTCAGACCTCATTTACTTATTGTAAATATTTTTAGCTGATGAACTCTCACTAGTGCTACTTTTTTTTCTTCTAGATTAAATTAAATCCAAGGCACAACAAAATATTTTTGAAAATATAATTTTTTTTTTGTCTTTTGTTGTTGTTGTTGTTGTTGTTGTTGTTGCTATTTCTTGAGCCGCTCCCGCGGGATATGGAGGTTCCAAGGCTAGGGGTTGAATCGGAGCTGTAGCCACCGGCCTACGCCAGAGCCACAGCAACGCAGGATCCGAGACGCGTCTGCAACCTACACCACAGCTCAAGGCAACGCTGGATCGTTAACCCACTGAGCAAGGGCAGGGATCGAACCCGCAACCTCATGGTTCCTAGTCGGATTCGTTAACCACTGCGCCACGACGGGAACTCCTGAAAATATAATTTTTATTTATGTGTGAATAAACAGATTTTTTCCCCCTTAGAATAGCCATTGACGCCTTCCTCTGCCATCTAGTCCATTCTCTTATCTCAGAAGTACTGAAATATTCACAGAGGAGTGGTTCTGTATCATTCATGTTTCAGATTCTGCTTAGAGGTACCAGCTAAAGAAGTAACACTTGAGTCCAATTCTGTTTTTAGGAAATTAAGCTGAGTCATATTTCACTTTTTGTTTCCCATTCAAAAATGATAATTCAGGAGTTTCTGCTGTGGCACAGAGGGTTAATAATTCAGCTTGTCTCTGTGGGAGTGCTGGATCAATCCCCAGCTGTGAGTCAAAGGATCCAGCATTGCCACCACTGTGGCATAGGTCGCAGCTCAGACACAGATTCTATCCCTGGCCCAGGAACTTCCATATGCCTCAGGCATGGCTGAAAAGAAAAAAAAAAAGAAACAAACAAATATGATAATTCAGTCATCTGAAGAATCTTCTGACACGTTCATTGTTAGGCTATATTGGCTACAGGAAGCATTTTTCCTTCTGGATCCATCTGTAGTTAGATTTAACCACGTATCAGGCTGTCCTGAATACATGGAATGCAATCCTTTCAGAAACCAAGTAGTCATTCAGTGCTTATCTGTTCTTTACTCCAATTAAGAAGAAGGAAAAATATTTAACCGACACATTAACAATGCCAGATTATGCATTAAGGTAAAAAATATGCACTAAATATTTCAATATACAGAAATAACGCATTGTAATAAAAAGTTTCTGAGAAATGCAATTAACATTCAGAGATCCACAATCCATGTTGTACAACTACTGTCCATCCATATACAGGAAAAAACATTTGATCACCAAAATATTGAATCCTGAGCACAAATCTTTCCCTTGTAATTAATTAACGTTAATTTTTAATGTTAATTAATTAAATGAGATCTTCCTGGGTCTTTTTTTGCACTGATGTCTCTATACCATAGCAATTAGTTTAGAAATTTAGGGGTAAAGTGTTTCATTAATACCAATAGTGAATGAAGACTTTCAACATATTTTTTCTACCTTGATAGGAAGAGGAGAAAGTAAAATTCAAGATTCTTACATGTATTGATATTTTAGGGGAAGGAGGGGTGTTCACTACCTGAGACTGTCATAACGAAGTACCAAAAATTGGGCTGTTAATTTTTATTTTTTGTCTTTTTTGTCCTTTTAGGGCCGCACACGTGGCATATGGAGGCTCCAAGGCCAGGGGTCTAATTGGAACTGTTGCTGCCACCCTACACCAGAGCCACAGCAATGCCAGATCCAAGCCAAGTCTGCGACCTACACCACAGCTCAGGGCAACGCAGGATCCTTAACCCACTGAGCAAGGGCAGGGATCGAACCCGCAACCTCATGGTTCCTAGTCAGATTCATTTCCGCTGTACCACAATGGGAACTCCGGGAATATTTTTTTAAACTTTACTGGAGTATAGTTGACTTCCAATGTTGTATTAGTTTCAGGCGTATGACAAAGTTAATCCGTTATACATATACATATATCCATTCTTTTTTTCCTTGGAGGTTATTACAGAATATTGAGTAGATTTCCCTGTGCTATGCAGGTGTCATTGTTAATTATCTATTTTATATAAAGTAATATGTATATGTTATTCCCATCCTCCTAATTTATCCCTCCCCACTACAGTTTTCCCCATGGTAACCCTAAGTTTTATTTCAAAATCTGTCCACTTGTTTCTATTTCATAAATAAGGTTTTTAAAATTATAAGAACTATAGAAGGATAATATCCCTTACTGTTTATCCACTGACCAACCTTCATTGAAAACTCTTTTTTTTTTTGGCTGTGCCCATAGCATGCACAAGTTCCCAGGCCAGGGATTAAACCCCATGTGCCACAGCAGTGACAGCTCCAGATCTTTCACCACCAGGCCACCAGGGAACTCCAATCTTGTTTGTTTTTATGCATAGTAAAACTCAGAAAACTGGGGAGAAATAACTCATTTTTTTGAATAATATTTTCATTTTTCACTCAAGGTTCAAGTGTGGAAAATTTAAACCAGACGCATTATTTGTTCAGTACTGTTAATTAAAACATTTTGTGTCAGTGAGTTACACTTTCTATGAGTTACAGTTTCAGAGACCAAAAATAACAATAGATAAAGAGAATATATATTTTCAGGAATGCAGAGTTTATTATTTAAAAAGGAAGAGCAGAAATTTTGACATATTTTTTGAAAATGAATAGATCATACGATTTGAAACTGTATGGTTATGGTGGTGAATATGAATGCAATTTCTTACACATAAAATAGTTGTTTCATGAAGAATTATACTTTAGTGGCAAATATGCTTTGCAAATTATTATTTTTAAACACTAAAGGTGCTCGCAATTTTCTTTAATAGTCTTATAAATTCAGACCCTCTAGTTCAATGGCAATGGAAAATTTCTTCTATTGCTTAAATTCTAATATAAGAAATCAACAAAGTATTGATGTGTTATATTCTGGTGATTAATTACTTTAATGTATTTGACCATGAAAGTAAAGCAGACTCCAATCCAAGCCTAGCATGAAAAGGTTAACCATGTCATACAGGAGATTGTTATTCAGTGAAGCACTAGGTTCTCCATTGTAAGAAAATCAGGTGCAGGAGTCTACAATATTTTGGAGAACTATTTGGACAATGGGATGAAATAAGAACTAGAAAGTCAACCTGTTTTCTAAATATTATTTGGTGTTAACTGTATCTAGAGAATATAGTCCCTGGGGTTTCCATCGTGGCTCAGCGGTTAACAAACCCAACTAGCATCCATGAGGACGAGGGTTCGATCCTTGGCCTCACTCAGTGGGTTAAGGATCTGGCGTTGCCCTGAACTGTGGTGTAGGTCACAGACTCAGCTCCAATCCCACATTGCTGTGGCTGTGGCATAGGCCAGCGTCTACAGCTCGGATTGGACGCCTAGCCTGGGAACCTCTATATGCCGCGGGTGCGGCCCTAAAAAGGCAAAAAATAAAATAAAATAAAAATAAATAGATAATACATTCCAAATTGAAAAATACTCAAGATCCTAAGTAATTTTTAATTGCCTTTCCATTCTCTGATTATAAAATTGATCTTGTCAATGTATAAAGTTATCCCTTCTTTTGCTAAAATGAATTCCATGATGAGGCATTATTATCATTGTATTTTATTAATAGTAGAGTATATGTTTTCAAAAACTTATGATAGAATCACACCAATCCCTTTTCAGGGTCTTGGCCTATTTGTAGCTAGAGGCAAGTATTGGAAAGATGGCTGACTGAAACCACCATACTGTCTGGACTCAAAGTACTTTTTGTTAACTGAATATGTATATGGAAAAAACCTTACTTTAACCACAGCAACAGCATTTTTTCATAAAATGGCCTATGGAGAATGGCTGGTGCCTAAAGAAGATCTTCCTATGTAAAATGCCTGCTCAGGAGATCCCTTCGTGGCGCAGTGGTTAATGAATCCGACTAGGAACCATGAGGTTGCGTGTTCGATCCCTGCCCTTCCTCAGTGGGTTAACGATCTGGCGTTGCTGTGAGCTGTAGTGTAGGTTGCAGACGCGGCTCGGATCCCTCGTTGTTGTGGCTCCGGCATAGGCCAGGGGCTACAGCTCCGATTAGACCCCTAGCCGGGGAACCTCCATATGCCACGGGAGCGGCCCAAGAAATAGCAAAAAGAAAAAACAAACAAACAAACAAAAACAAAACAAACAAACAAAAAAACGGGAGCGGCCCAAGAAATAGCTAAAAGACAAGAAAAAAAAAAAAAGCCTGCTCAACTAGAATTTATTTGCAGTATTTATCTGTAGTGTTGCATTTTGCTTCCAAGAACTTGGCTTTGATTTTATACCTCTGATCCAAGCTATTCCCAGCTCTTTCCTTATCCAGTTCAATAACTGAACTGATCTCCCTCCATCTTCTGTGCTCAATTACTTTTTATTTCCTATTACCACTAGGGTAATTTTTAAACATTACATTATTTCTGATCAAAACTCTCCTGTGATTTTAATTGCAATTAGAAATCAAACCTACATGATCTGGGCACAACTTCCCTCTTCAGCTTTGGGCCATCTGACTCTTCTTGTTCCTCTGAGATGCTACCATGGTTTCTGCTTAAGTCTTCTGCATCCTTGTCCCTCTCCTCTTCCTCTGGCTCTTTGCAGGACATTCTTCTTCCTAAGATTCAAGTCTCAGCTCAACCATTTCCTTTCCAGACCAGTCTTCCCCATAACTTTATCTTCATACACCCTTGCATTGTCTTCGTAATATTTATCACTATCTGTCATTATCTTGTTAGTTTCCCCTAATGGAAAATATAAACTCCATGAGTAAAAGGACATTTGCCCCTAAGAAGACGCCTGGAGTAAAAGCAGGACTGAATAAACATTTGTTTTATGAATGAGTCTTCAAAATCTGTATAATTTTTATTCATCTGACTAGGAACTATGGCTTTTGGTGAAGCCCTGATGTCTCATAAACTGTCTCTTGATTCTACATTAATAAAGAACATCCTTAAAATGAAGATAGAAATCATCAGGTTTTTTATGTTTATATTTTCTCCCCTTTTTAATTAAAAAATATATAGGTAAAATTCTGTCCTGTGAGTTTAGGAAAAACATCAAAATATCTGCTTTGTTTACAAATCCAACTACAACAGAAATGCTATTGCTCCAGTGTTATGAAGTATGTGGTTATTACTTTTCTTTAAGCATTTACATAACATAGATTCTGATCATTGTTGAATTTGCAAACAACTGAATGGAGAAGACTGTGTCTTGCTTCATTGCAGGAGAGTAATATTTAGCCAGCATAGAGCAGACAGTCCATACAGGTCTTTGGGAAATGACATGAGTCAGATTCCAACCATGCCCAAACTGCATAGTCTCCACTGTAATCACAAGCTTGAACACCACTGAAAACCATGCACAAGCCTCTCCTAGGTCATTTGAACAACACACAGTTAACAGGGAGTATGGGCTGGCCTCAGCTACCTAAGGAGAGGAGCCCAGCTGGATCCATACCCATATTCCCAACACCTTAGACAGACCTAGTAATGAATAAGAAATAAACAAATATACAGATAGATCTTATAGGTAAGACTTAATAAGCCTAAAATATTATCAGTTATTAATGAATTTAGAAGTTTTGTTCTAAAATTTCTTTTCCAAACCAGCCATTTTTCTGTTAGAAAATATACCCTTGGCTCTAATGTTAGCTAGGTTGGCCCAATAAAAGAGCAAATTTTGGAGTTCCTGTTGTGGCTCAATAGAAAGGAATCTGACTAGCATCTATGAGGACACAGGTTTGATCCCTGGCCTCGCTCAGTGGGTTTAGGATCGGTGTTGCAGTGAGCTGTGGTGTAGGTTGCAGACCTGCTCGGATCTAGCATTTCTGTGGTGTAGGCCAGCAGCTACAGCTCTGACTGGACCCCTAGCCAGGGAAACTTCATATGCCATGGGTGTAGCCCTAAAATTAAAGACCAAAAAAAAAGAGCAAAATTTGCATTTATTCCTTCATCAATATTAAATACTTCCTACTTTTCTAGATAATATGAGAACGATGGAAGGAGGGACACACATGGACTACCCTCATGAAACATGATCATCTAGGGAGAAAATGTGTGAGCAACAATCACCCAAGTATACAACTATGGTAAGTGCATTTAGAGAAGCTCATGAGATTGTGTGGCGAGGTCACGTGTCTTAGCCTGAGGAGTCAACAAAGGTTTGACAAGAAGGTGAATCTTGAGTTGAGGTTGGGAAAACGATTAAGCATTAAAGTGAGGAGTTTGGGGAGAGTTGTTTTTATCGGGAGAGAAGATCACAGTCATGGCCTGAGGTGGGGGTGGGGGATGGAAAATGAAATCATAGCAGTGTGGCTGGAGATGACACAATGAAGGAGAGAGTCTGGCATAAGATGGGACTGGAGAGCAGGACAGAAGGTAGGACCACGGCAGGAGGGGAGGTCTTGTAGACATTGTTAATAAACATTTTGTGTCCAGATAACAGATTAGTGGTGCTGTTGTTCCTGCAACATGTTAGACTTGGAACCAAAGGCAAGACTTCTACTGGAGACTGGGAACACCTCTCAGACAACAGCAGCGGTGAGAAAGGGAACTAGCTAAGGGCATCTGACCTCTTACTCCTACTGTTCCCTGGTACACAGATGGGCAAGCTCTTACAATAAGCTAGCAGAGCAGTTCCTGTTGTGGCTTAGTGGGTTTAGAACTGACACACAGTCTCTATGAGTATGTGGTTCAATCCCTGGCCCCACTCAGTGGGTTAAGGATCTGGCATTGCCACAAGCTATGGTGTAGGTCACAGATGCAGCTCAGATCCCGTGTGGTTGTGGCTGTGGTATGGGCTGATAGCTGCAGCTCCAATTTGACCCCTAGTCCTGACTTCCATATGCCACGGGTACAGCCATAAAAAAATAATTTAAAAGTAGGGAGTTCCTGTCTTGGCTCAGTGGAAACAAACCCAGCTAGTATCCATGAGGTTGTGGGTTCAATCCCTGGCCTTGCTTAGTGGGTTAAGGATCCATCATTGCCATGAGCTGTGGTGTATGTTACTTGGATCTGGCATTGCTGTGGCTGTGGCGTAGGCCAGCAGCTGCAGTTCTAATTTGACCCCTAGCCTGGGAACTTCCATATACCTGGATGCAGCCCTAAAAATAAAAATAATAATAATAATTTAAAAATAAATAAAAAATAAAAGAGCAGAAACCTATTTTGAAGCCTGTGCTTAATATACACCATAGACGGTTGGAACAGAGTTTGCTCTGTTTACCCTATTTTTGAAAATAATTGTTTGATAATGCTATAAGAAATTGCAAAGGAAATTCATAATCTTAAGGTCTTTTCATAAAGTGATTTTCAATTCCAAATGCTAATTTTATAGCTTTTTCTCTTTGCTACATAAACTGAGATTTTGTGAGTAGGTAATTTTGATATTTTTAATTTGTAGACGCCTAGAATTCAAGCACTCAATTTTACTGGGAACCTCAAGGTCACCTATGACTTTGCTACTTGAAATGTGGTCCAGGGACCAGAGTATCAGCATCATCTAGGAATGTAAGAAAAAGTCAGAATCTCAGAATCCCAGATTCTCAGCCCCCACCCAGACATACTGAATTAGAGTCTGAATTTTAACAAGATCTGCATGTAGTTTGTTTACACGTTAAAGTTTGAGGATTGCTTTAGAGCTTCATTTATGTCTAGCATAGAGAGTTGTATCTGAATAATTGAAAGGGTTAAGTTGTATGATGTTTTTGTTCAAGTTCATTAAATGATAATACTCTGCTGTTTTAATAAGCAGCTATGTAACACCGAGTTATGAGTCAAATTGAAGAGTTTGGCAAGTCAACATTTAAAAAAATTCATATTCCTCAAGCTTTTCTTCTCCCTTCCTTTCAATAGGCCCATGTGTTATACATCCCTCTCTGAAATGAATAGTGTGATATACAAAAACTTTTTTTAATGCCTTCCTGGTAAAGGAAAAATATTATTTCTAGACTCATACATTGAACTGTGTATTTGTGATAAAAATGAAAAATATGATAAGAGAGCTTGAGCATGAGAGGACTCTTTTCCATTCATCAGATAGCTGTTTTGTAAAGCAATGTTTGTTAATGTTCTTTTTAATTTGGCAAATCAAAGTCCCAGAGCTTGAAGCTGGAGCAGATTTTGAGTTAAAAGAATTAAGATATTTCACATCGAAATGAACTTGGATTTGTTATCTTGGTCCATGCACTTGTGCTCTGTTTGCTGCTGTAAAAATTATCACAAACTGAATGATTTCCCAGAACACAACTTTATTATCTTAGAGTTCCCTATCTTAGAAAATCAACACAGGTTTCAGGGGACTAAAGTCAGGCTGTCAGGAGGGTTGAGTCCCTGACTGGGGGCTCTAGTGAAGACAGCATTTCCTTACCCTTTCCAGCATCTAGGGGCCTCTAGCCTTCCTTGGTTTTGGTCCCTTTCAACTTCAAAGCCGGAAATGGCCAGTGGAGTCTTACTGACCTTGCTGTCTTCCTCTTCGCTTTTTTTTCCCCTCTTTCAGCCACACTCACAGCATAAGGAAGTTCCTGGGCCAGGGATTGAATCCGAGTCACAACTATGGCAACACTGGATACTTAACCCACTGCGTGGAGCTGAGGATCAAACCTGCACTGCCACAGGGACAATGCTGGATTCTAAACCTTCTGTGCCACACCAGGAGCAGCTCCCTCTTCACCTTTTTTTTTTTTTTTTTTAAAGGGCCACACCCACAGCACATGGAGGTTCCCAGGCTAGGGGGATCTGAGCCATGTCTGTGACCTATACCACAGCTCATGGCAATGCTGGATCCTTAACCCAGTGAGCAAAGCCAGAGATCATACCTGCATCCTCATGGATGCTTGTCAGGTTCATTTCTGCTGAGCCACAAGGGAACTCCAGCTCTATCTTCACTTTTAAAAACCCTTGTGGTTACATTGGATCCATCTGGACAACCCAAGCTACTCTCCCTGTTTTAAAGTCAGCTGATTGGCAACCTTAAGTCCCTTTTGCCACCTAACCACATAGCATATTCTCAGGTTCTGAGAATTAGCACATGGACACCTTGAAGGGACCCTTATTCTGCCTACCATAATCCTTGTAGGAGGAGTGAGTGGCACAGCATGGGGAGCAAATGTGGAGAAGGAATTCTGGAGAGAGATAAGGATTGAGCAGGCCCTGTGAAGGGTGGCAGGTTGTGTTCTCAAGAGGAAGATATCCAGTCCTAGTTTTGAATTGATTGTCAAAGAGACTTTAAACTATTTGTTTTGTTTTGTTTTGTTTTGTTTTTTGGTCTTTCTCTCTTTAGGGCATATGGAGGTTGCCAGGATAGGGGTCCAGTCGGGGCTGTAGCCACCAGCCTACGCCAGGGCCGCAGCGTCTGCGACCCACACAGCAGCTCACGGTAACGCCGGATCCTTAACCCACTGAGTGAGGCCAGGGATAGAACCTGCATCCTCATAGATGCCAGTCAGCTTTGTTTACCTCTGAACCAAGATGGGAATGCCTAAACTATTTTTTATGACAGTTTTAATACCTCACTTTGCATTGATTCCTTTGCTGCATGTTTCTGCATTTCTCCATTAGGCCTTAACATGTAAGGAAAAATCTATTACTTAGCATGACTTTCTGAAATGGAGACAGAGTGTGGATGAAGCCATGCTCACAGAGCCTAGAGTAAAGCCAACCTCAGAGAGAACAATAGCTGCAGGGAGAAGATGATTTGAAAGAATACTGAGTCAAGCCAGGGGCAGAAATTCACTGCAAGAGGGGACAGGAAGCTCACCTCCATAACCATCCCCTGCCACTCACAGGGTCCAGAGGAGGTATGCCCATGACAATTCATTTCAACTAAGCAGGATCATTGATTTAATGAATACAGGCAAAACTCCTTAAATGCACTAGGCTCTGAGATACGAAGGCAAATAAAATATGCCACTACCTTCAAAGCATTTGCATTCCAAAGGAGACTGACAAGTAAATGCTTATTGTAGGGTAAAGCATGCATAGAGCCATATATCAGGAGCATCTGAGAGCACTAGGAGACACTTCTGAAGCAGGTTGCACTTGCCAAGGAAGGCATTCCAGAAACGATGTTTGAGCTATGTACGGCAATATGGCTAGGAGACGTGTGTACACAGAGGGAGAAAGTTGGGCATTTCAGAAACAACAAATAGCAATGGGTAAAAATGTGCAGTCTTAATACAGATACTAAAGATACACTCCAATTTTATCTTTGTCACCATTCATTCTTTCTCACTTTGTCACCCATGAATTCTTCTCACAATAGTATAATGGTATAGGGTTTCTCTTCCTGTAAAAATGAATCCCATCTGATCCTATCCACTCCTGCCCTCTAAGAGTCTCTCATCTGTATAGATTATCTTTTTTCCCACTTGAGTCTTCATGCTTTCTATGGATCCTTCTTTTCTTTTCTTAAACAAGTTCTCTAATGCCTCTCCTGTTTAATAATTTTGTAATCTCCATCCCAGCCCCACATCTCCATTCTGCAACTTCCTCCTCTCTCTTTCCTCCCCCGTCAGACTTCACGAAAGGACTCTCTACACTGGATTTTTCTACATTCCAACATCTCATTTACCACCAACTCTTAGCTGTTTGTGTTTCAAATGCTCCCTGCAAATCTTCCTAAAACTGCTTTCATCAAAGATACCAACTTTGTTGTTGAAATCAAATGGTGTTTTTCAGTCATTAATTTTCTGAACTCAGGCATGTGTAACACTGGTGGCTAACTTCCTTCTAGGACACGCTCTTCCTTCTCTTCAGGGGTGACAAGATTCGAATCCCCCACTTCCCTGGCCAAGTTTGCATCTCCTTTTCAGCTTCCTTTTCTTCCCCTTATCTGATAAGAATTAATGGTCTAATGGACACTTATATACATTTTTAAATTTTAAAATGTGCTCAATGAAGTAGATTCCTTGTTGAAAAAAATATGTGTGTCTTACAATTCACTTTAGTAGAATGCAACTTGAAAAGTTTGCTTCAAATAGCCAAATATTGCTTCAGAGGCTTGATGCTGTAATTAGAAACACAAATGAAGTCTAAAGGATTACAAATAGTTTGTTACAAGGAAAATAGAGTATGAGAAATATGATGACTGGTGCTTGTCTCCAGACACATTTGCTCCCAGACATTTCTGTTGTAGGAAAGCAAATCTATCAACTTGACTTGAAAAATTCTGTTCAAGGGGGTCAGAATAGGACAGTGTAGTGGAGAGAAGTGGGTAGAAAGTCACTGTGGTGACAAAATTCACTTTGAAGTACTTAATGAGTGGCATAAGAATGATCAAATGTAATGACCTAACGATATTTAAATACAACTCCTATTTCATGATTTTTTTCAACAAAACCAGGACAATTTTTCAGAAGAAACAATTAAATTATCAACATCAAATAAACTGCCATCTCCATTTCCTCTCCAGTGATTGGGGTTGATTTTTTTTTAATTGAAAACATCCTTTTAAAAAGTCAAGAGTATTATTCTGGTGTTGAGAAATATTTTACAATTTACCAGGCTCTACCACAGCCCTCTGCCCACACAAAGAGTGGTTTTGAAATAAGAGTTTATTTTCTAAAGAAAAATAAAGTGTTTATACAGAGCTGGCCAAAGCAAGTATCTATGTGTTGAACAGAATAAATAGTTGGAGCTATTAGAACTCCAGAATGTCTTGCACAGAGAAATGAATGAAGACCCTGGGCTTGGGCAATGCAATGCAGCAATACTCAGATAATTAGAGAGTTATTCCACACATGCTTTAGAAAATTGATTTTGTAGACACATTCTTATAGACGGAGACAGATAATCAAATAGCATATTCATGTTTACATTTTGACTTCAATTCCACAGAAATGTAGCAATCACACTAAAGATAAATGGCATTTTGCCTAATCCAAGTATTCACAAAAATGCACTGGTACCTTACAACTGTTTTATATGTCGACATGTTTTTTCTTTTTTCATTTATAATGATTTTTATTTTTTCCATTTACAGTGTTCTGTCAGTTTTCTACTGTACAAGGTGACCCAGTTACACACACATGTATACATTCTTTTTTCTCACATTATCATGCTCCATCATAAGTGACTAGATGTAGTTCCCAGTGCTATACAGCAAGATCTCATCACTTATTGATTCCAAAGGCAAGAGTTTGCATCTATTAACCCCAAATTCCCAATCCATCCCACTCCCTCCCTCTCCCCCTTGGCAACCACAAGTCTGTTCTCCAAGTCCATGATTTTCTTTTCTTTGAAAAGGTTCATTTGTGCCATATATTAGATTCCAGATATAAGTGATATCACATGGTATTTGTCTTTCTCTTTCTGACTTACTTCACTTAGTATGAGAGTCTCTAGTTCCATCCATGTTGCTGCAAATGGCATTATTTTGTTCTTTTTTATGGCTGAATAGTATTCCATTGTGTATATATACCACATCTTCTTAGTCCAATCATCTGTTGATAGACATTTAGGTTGTTGCCATGTCTTGGCTATTGTGAATAGTACTGCAATGAACACGTGGGTATATGTATCTTTTTCAAGAAAAGTTTTGTCCAGATATATGCCCAAGAGCGAGATTGCTGGATCATATGGTAGTTCTATGTATAGTTTTCTAAGGTATCATCATACTGTTCTGCATAGTGGTTGTACCAATTTACAGTCCCACCAACAGTGCAGGGAGGTTCCCTTTTCTCCACACCCTCTCCAGCATTTGTTATTTGTGGAACAAGTCAACATGTTTTAAATGTTCTAGATAAATTCAGTATTTTCCAAAAAGATTAGCTCTTTTGAAGTTGAATGATTGTATCCTAACTTATTTTGTAAGTATGAATTCTTTTTATTTCTGGCTCAAACTAAGTCTTTTATTTTATGATTTATTGTGGAATCAAATTTCAGGGGAGGGCTTGGTTCTGAAGTCAATTTGTGATGTGAAAAAATGCATATACTCAACATTGTCCTTAAAAATCTTTTAAATTGCTTTCAACATATAGTTCATGACATTTCTAAGTCATATTAGAACATAATCTACCATATTTAGAGTCCACTACAATCAGTTTCCTCAACTTTAGCTTACATTTTTGTTCTTTTAGGAACAAATAACTTAGTTTGCTTAAGTTTAGGACTGCAATATAGTAAAATATATATATTTTATATATATAGTCAAACATTAGAATCGCAATTCACTGGGGGAGATGCTTATGCTATGAAAGATCATTGAAAACTATTCAAAAAAAGGGGATAAAATCACCCCAACTATTTTTTTTTTTTGGCCTATCCTGTATAGTATATATTAGTTTGCAAGGGTTGCCATAACAAAGTACCGTAGATTGGGCAGGTTAGACAACAGAAATTCATTTCTCACAATTCCAGAGACTAAAATTTCAAGATCAAGGTGTTGGTTGGTAGGGTTGTTTTTTTTTCTGAGGTCTTTCTCCTTGGCTTGTAGATGACCCTCTTTTCTCTGTGTCTTTACATAGCTCTCTCTGTGTGTGCATCTGTGTCCTAATTGCCTTTTCTTGTAAGGACACCTGTCATACCAGATTACAGCCCACCCAAATGACCTCATTTAACTGTAATTAAAGATGCTGTCTTTAACCTAAAGGCCCTGTCTCCAAATGCAGTCCCATTCTGAATTACAAGGAGTTAGGACTTTACCATGGAAATTTTGAGGGTACACAATGCACCTTCTAAACAGTAGAATTTAATATTTTACTATATTGTATCTGATGATACTAAATATATTTTCTGAAGCACTAAAAGATCAGGTAAGGTAGGTTTCAAACAGGTCATTTCCGTGATCTGTATAAAGAAGCCATCATCATTACCATCATACCCAGTCCCACCACCACAACCACAAATACCACTATCACCACTGCACCCATCATCACCATCATCTTTTCCATCAGCAGACATGGCCGCTTCTTCTACTATCATCATTACCTTCATACTCACCCCACTCTGTAAAAATTATTCTGGATAATTCAATCTTGAATTCTAAGAGAAGCCCAGACACAGGTTTGAACCAGCTATTGACAAAGTCAACAAATTTCCATGAGATAGACCAGACACATCAAATCCTCACAGAGGATTCTAAAATAATGCAGACACAGACATAACATTTTTTTTTTAATTGTGCCTCATAGATACGGTGTTTCTTACACATTGAAAGTTTGTGGCGATCCAGTGTTAAGCAATTCTATCGGCACTGTTTTTCTCGATTCCTATCTCTGGGTCACATTCTGGTAATTCTCACCATATTTCAAACCCTCTGCCAGCAAAAATGTTTACAATTTGCTGGAGGCTCAGATGATGGTTAACATGTGTTAGCGATAAAATATTTTCAAATTAAGGCACGTACATTTTTAAAGGTATAACGCTATTGCACAGCTAATAGACTACAGTATAGTATAAACATAACTTTTATTTGCCCTGGGAAACCGAAAAATTCATGTAATTTGCTTTATTGTAATAGTCGTTTTATTGTGGTGATCTGGAACTGAACCTACAATATTTCTGAAGTATGCCTGTAACATCTCTTGGTTAGAGAATACTTTTTAAAACATGACATTAACAACATAAATCATGAAGGAAAGTACTGATAGATTTGGTGACATAAAACCGAGCACTCTTAGCATGTCAGAAATACTGCCGAAAAATTTAAACACTAACAAAAACCTAGGGAATTGCTTGTAACATGTATGTGACAAAGGGTTAATAAAATGTTTTTATAAATCAGTAAGGGTAAGGACAACTAATGCTATCATTTATTGATATGAAAAAGCCTTGGACATAATTAGTTTGGGAGGAGATCTAAGGATTTTATTCAGTGAGTTTTAGATTTGAGCTTCCTGTACAACATACAAGAGATATTGTGAAAAGAATTTTATATCATATTTACACGACTGAAGGGGCTTTTGGAAGATCTTTTGTTTATTAATATTTTACTTTTAATATGCCATAAAAATCATGATTTTATATTTTTCAAAATATGTTTCCAGGTGCATCTCTTAAGCCTTTGAAGATTGCTCCTGTCTTCTTGATGCAACAAAAGATGCCAGATACATAATATTACTGTGCAGTTACTTAAAGTTATAAGTTATAGGTAATGCACACACAGGAAATGTATGTGATATAATTAAATGAAAAGCAAAATATATATATTTTATATATTATATGATCACAAGTTTTAAAAAAGTTGTATAGGCGTTCCAGTTGTGTTGCAGCAGAAACGAATCCAACTAGTAACCATCAGGTTGCTGTTAGATCCCTGACCTTGCTCAGTGGGTTAAGGATCCGGCATTGCCATGAGCCACAGTGTAGGCCACAAATGTGGCTCGGATCCTGTGTTGCTGTGGCTGTGGCGTAGGTGGGCAGCTGTAGTTCTGATCCGACCCCTACTCTGAGAACCTCCATATGACGTGGGTACAGCCCTAAAAAGCAAAGAAAAAAAAGATGCATAGATATAACTATTTGGAAATAAATATACCAGTATGCTAATAATAATAAAAAATGCTGGATATAGTTCTGTCCTCCTTCTCTTTTTCAAAGTTATTATAATATCGATGATTTATTTGTCATACATCTTTATCTAATAAAGGAAAGAATTTTATAAACATCAGAAACCTGGTTTTAAAACATTTCCATTAGCTTTTTTTTTTTTTTGTCTTTTTGCCTTTTCCAGGGCCGCCCCCCATGGTACATGGAGGTTCCCAGGCTAGGGGTCCAATCAGAGCTGCAGCTGCTGGCCCACGCCAGAGCCACAGCAATGCTGGGTCCGAGCCACATCTGCAACATACATCACAGCTCACGGCAATGCCGGATCCCCAACCCACTGAGCAAAGTCAGGGATGGAACACGAAACCTCATGGTTCCCAGTTGGATTCATTAACCACTGAGCCATGATGGGAACTCCTCCATTAGCTTTTTAATTCACTCAGTATCTTGTGGGTTTAAAAAGGGAAAGCAATTTGAACTCTCGGCTTGCTGGTAAACCCATTTCTGCTGTGGAAAATGTAAGAGAGGACAAGTGACCATTTCATGTCTTCATTACCCTCAAAAGTTACATTGCCCCAAAAGACACATCAAAATCAAAACCACAGTGATTATTTTGAAACTCAGACTATCACCAATATTTACCCCAAACAAACAAAGTATATAAACAAGAAATCTATTTTTCTGTATAGTAACTGGAATTGTACAGCTTCTCAAATAATCTAAGAAGGGTCTTACATTCCATAGTCAAGAATCTTTTTTAATTTGTAATTCTTTCCATTTAAAGAGACTATTTCCCTCCTCTTTAAATATAAATACTGTGTGATTTCACTTAAACATGGAATTAAAAAAAAAAAAAAGAAATGAACAGCATAATAAAACAGAAACAGAGTTATAGATACAGAGAACAAACAGCTGGTTTCCAACGGGGAGGAGATTAGAGAGAGGAAAAGAAATAGTTGAGGGAGATTAAAAGGTACAAACTATAAAGAAAAATAAATGAGTAACTAAAGAGAAGTTTTCCCTGTTTTCAAATACTTATCACGAAAGAATGTGCTATCTTAAGCAAAGTCCACGCATAGTTGAAGTAGCAACAAGAGTCATTAATAATTTGGCATTCCTCTTTACAATTGCTTCAGAATAGTTCTCAACTTCGCAAAGCCATTATCTAGTGTTGCCATGAAATAGAGACTATAGATTCTACATCACAAAGATTATTTCAGAAGCTGATGTTAAGTCAAACAAATATAAAACAAGGCATGACACTAAGTTTCTGGACCTAGTGTACTAATAATAAACATCCAGGAAATGTTTCCTACTATTTTATGGAAGATATCAAGAACTGCAGAGGCTGATTTTGGCCATGTAATATTCTAAGCACTGCATGGACCTGCAGTTTAAGTAGACATACACTGGGTTTATCTTTGCCTTATTTCCTATACCCCTCCTTTTCCACCCCTAGCAGTATACTACCTTTTACCAAGATATAGAAATGAGTTCAAATGTCCAGGGAAGACAATGTAATACACTGATGTAAAATGTGAGGGGGGAAAAAAAGGTCCCTTCTAACCTCAAAAGCAACGTATGTTTGTATCACAAGTCCTTCAGGAAAATCTTCAACTTTTTTCCATAGTGTCTTTTTCCTGATATAATATTGAATATGCTCCTCTCGGTCAGTTTAGGCTGCTGTAACAAATTATCATAGACTGCATGGCATCTAAACAACAGAAATTTATTTTTCATCGTTCTACAGACTGGGAATCCTAGATCAGGGTGTAAGCCTCGTTCTAGTAAGAACCCTCTTTCACATTTCAGATGGCTAACTTATACTGCACTCAGTGAAGAGGGGGCTAGAGAGTGCTCTGGAGTCCACTTTATAGAGTCACTAATCCCATTCATGAGGGTTTCACCCTCATGACCTAATCATCTTTCAAAAGCCACACTTCTTATTACTATCCTGTTGGGGGTTAGGATTTCAACCTGTGAATTTGAAGCAGACAGAAACATGCAGTCCATAGCAGTAGTTCCTATGAGTACTTCAGCTTCTGCAGCTCCTCCACTGCCAGTTCCACCTCTTCCTCCTTGACCTCCAGCTTCTTGAAGTCATCCGCTTAACATCTGAATCAATGCCCCATTGGCTAACTTGCTGTCATCACTGAAGATTTTCTTGACCCATCTGAGGCAACAATACCAGAAGTATGGAAGAATTCTGTTCAATGAGGCATCCCATCTCATTTGAAATTGATCCCATAAAAATTCAAAGGCAAGTCCTCCAGAAGTTTCTGTTGTAGATGCTGCAGCTGTAGCCACTGCTCAAGACTGTTTTAGGGGGTCAATCATAGTCTGCTTTCCCTCTAGGATTCCCCATTAAAAAATATTTGTACAGTTGCAGACAAACCACAGACTGGAAGAAGATATTTGCAAAGCATGTCTGATAAAGGATGTGTATTCAAAATATATAAAGAGCTCTTAAAACTCAACAATGGTAAATAAACGTATGAAAAAGATGTTTAACATCATATGTCGTTAGGGAATTGCAAAGTAAAACAACAATAAGATACCACTACACATCTATTAGAACAGAGACAATCTAAAACACTAACAAGACCAATGCTGGCTAGGATGTGGAGCAACAGGAACTCTCATTGTTTACTATGGGGATGCAAAATGGTACAGTTACTTTGAAAGACATTGGTACACCAGACTCCTTGGTATTTACCCAAAAGACTTAAAAACTTACATCTTTTTAAAAATTTGCACAAGAATGTTTATATCAGCTTTATTCATAATTGCCAAAAATGGAAAGTAACCAAGATGTCCTTCAGTAGATGAATGGATAAATAAACAGTGGCACATCCAGACGATGGGATGTTACTCAGTGATAAAAAGAAATGAGCTATCATGTACTCCGATGTTCATTGCAGTACTATTTGCAATAGCCAAGACATGGAAACAACCTAAATGTCCATTGACAGAGGAGTGGATAAAGAAGATGTGGTACCTATACACAATGGAATATTATTCAGCCATTAAAATGAACGAAATACCAGCATTTTTAGCAACATGGATGAACCTAGAAATTAGCATACTAAGTGAAATCAGCCAAACAATGAGACACTAACATCAAATGCTTTCACTGACATGTGGAATCTGAAAAAAGGACAGACTGAATTTCTTTGCCGAACAGATGCTGACTCACAGATATTGAAAAACTTATGGTCTCCAGAGGAGACAGTTTGGGGGGTGGGGGGATGTGCTTGGGTTATGGAATGGAAATCCTGTGAAATTGGATTGTTATGATCATTATATAACTACAGATGTGATAAATTCATTTGAGTAATAAAAAAAAAAGAAAAGAGCTATCAAGACACAAAAAGACATGGAGACTCTTGGAAGCATATATTAAGTGAAAGAAACCAGTTTAAAGAGGCTTCATGCTGTATAATTCCAACTATATGACATTCTCAAAAAGACAAATCTATAGAGACAATAACAAGATCAGTAGTTGCCAGAGGGAAGGAAAGAAGGGAAGAAGGAATAGGTGAAGTACAGAGGATTTTTAGGGCAGTAAAACTAATCCCTATGATAATGTAATGCTAAACATGTGACATTATGCATTTGCGAAACTCACAGAACTTATAATACAAAATGTGAACACTAATATAAGCTATAGATTTAGTTAATAATAATGAATAAATCAATATTAGTTGATAAATTACTAACAAATGTACTGCACCAGTGCAAGACGTTAACAATACGGGAATCTCTGGTGGGAAAGCAGAGGTATGTGGGAACTCTCTCAATGTCTGCTCAGTTTTTTTGTAAACTTAAAGCTGCTTTTAAAAAATAATGCTCATTAGTATTTTTAAAATATTTTGTAAATTAAAAAATACTTCACTGCCATGTCAGAGTCATTGAAACCAGCTCACTGACACAATCTCCTTACCACATTCTCATAAGAGCAACCTGTCACAAGGGCTGTTTGAATCTTCAAAAAGGTTTTTACTAACTCTGCTATTGTGTTGTCAGTCAGTATTGGACCAGTAGTCACAAGTGTCCTTGCTGGTGTTGGTGCAGATTTCCCTTGTTTAGTTGCAGTCCTAGGTGCACGTTCAGAAGATGCTATCCTTGATGCTGGAGTGATGGGTATGGGTGTGGATGCAGAGGTGGGAGCCAGTGCAGGAACAGAGGTTGGCACTTGAACCACAGCTGTTGCTGTGGATGAACCAACTGCAGCTGTGGTGGCCGGATTTGATCTATGGGTTGCATGTAGCTGGGGCTAGTATGTCACTGCTTTGGGATTTGTCACCGTAACCATCTAACCATCGGGAACTTTTCCTCATTATGGTTACATTCTTTGAGAGCAGTATCATAATTAAAGGTTTTGCCTGCAGAGATCAATTTTTGTCCCACTATCTAAAATGAATCACTCACCTTCAGTGCTTTTACTACAAAGCTACAGCCAACTCCAAAGGGTCTCGTGGCCTACACTAAGCTGAATTCTGGAACCCAGGCCCTGACCAAGCCTGAAGCCCATAGCCCACATCACATTCCCAGGGCCAGATTCCTGCCCCTCCCCCAACTGCCCATGCCACAGTCCATTGGCCAGGCCTCTAGAAACCTCTCCTTTCCTCAGACCCACTGCCAGACATAGCCCAAATTATCTTTTAAATGACTAAATAGAATCAGTGTTTCTTGGTTTAAAAAGAAAAAGGAAGAAAAAAGGTCCTATACTACCAGTATGTTAGGTCTCACCACCTTAAAGTAAGAGAAATTTACACCTAAATATGTATACATCACACTGGAGAGATGAAATCACATCATATTAAAAAAAAAACAGATTTAACTATTAACAATGATTTTAGGAGCTACCTGGTGGCCTAGCAGTTAAAAGATCTGATGTTGTCACCACAGTAGCATGAGTCCTATCTCTGGCCCAGGAACTTCTGCATGCCAAAGACACAGCCAAAAAAAAAAAAGATTTTAAAAACACCTTCCTGTTTTTGAGATTTCGTACCCAGCAAATTATAAGACCCAAATGTATACAATGAAAAGGCTTGTGGAGGAAGAGATTTAATCAAGAGTTCAGTTTTGGACAGTCTATGTGTGAGGAACTGGTAGATATCCATGTGGCATTGTGCCGAGACCAGCTCAGCAGGATGAGGCTGAAGAACGGGTGCTGTGAAACTTAAGGAAAAAAGTTAACATAAAACAAGACACAGAGACATTTATCTTAAGTAAAGGTGGGAACTGGGGGACTCAAGGTCTCAGGGACCAAGAGCCCTGCCTCAAGAAACCACATTGCTTTTATTGTGCTCTTGAAGATTGCGTCAAGTGAAAAAGGGGTTGTAGGTGAAGGATATAGGGTTTTTTTTATTATTTTATAAGTTCTCTAATTATTTTAAAAGTCACTTAGCTGGTAGATGGTTAAACTTTTACTCTAAACTTTAGGCATTTAAGAATCATTAGCATTTGAGTTAGCTATCCATGCATAGCATTTCAGAGAATCCTCACTGTGCTTCTGCAAATGGCATGTCTATTTGCAGCAACCCTGTGTACCTGGGTTTGCACCTTGGTTCTCTTTGTTAATGCATATTCTGCTAATGACCACTCATAAACCACTTGGCCATGAGGTTCCTCTTTCTCTTATTCTTTAGAGGACATATCATGCTTGTGCAAATGGCATGCCAATCTGCACAAGTCCGGCGTGCCTAGACCAATGTATTATGTCCTCATTCAGCTGACCCCACGAATAACCCATGCCTTTAGGTCTTTGTTCTTAAGCTTAAGTCATTTACCGACACCATGACTGTTTCTCAAGCAGGAAGACGGGACAAAGGAAGGAAGGACAAGATGGAGTTTTCAGCAAAGAGGCTAAGAAAATATTATAAAAACATGTCTCGCAACAGAATTGTTTGTTGAGTAGGCAGATAGTAATTTTAGAATTTTTATGGAGATAGCATGAGAGTTTTGAGGCTGAATACCATTATCTGAAAAGTGAATACACATGTATAAAAATTCCCTGAGACAGAGTGCCTTTAAGACTATGAATGTAAGGCAGAACCAAGTTCCTCAAAGGAGATTAGGGAAAAGTGGTCAGTAGAATAGAAGAAAATCAAAAGCACGTTGTGTCTTGACGTGGAGTAAACAAAAATGTTTCAACAAGGACAGGATAATCATTTGTAACAAAAGCTGTTTATGGAACAGAATTACTTATAGGTAAGGCATTATGAAGACTAAGAATTGACTAATGGATTTGGCTGCATGGAGGTAACTGGTGACCTTGAACAAACAGCTCTTGTGGAGAGAAGGAGATAGGAGGCCGAGTGGAATACATTCAAGGGAGTATGGGAAAACAAAAATTTGTAGACAATGGTTAGAGATGATTGATTTTATGAGGTGTGGCTATAAGGGGGAGCAGAGAAAAGGAAAGTGTTGCTGAAGGAGATGTGGAATCGAGATGAGTTTGTTGTTTTTGTTTCTTCTTTTTTTCATGGGAGAGAGGAAAATTGCAAGAGTGAAGTCTTTGAGCTAGTGAGAGGTGATGAGTACCAGTAAAAAGGAGAAGTTGACCTTAGGCCAAGGACAGTCCATCATGCTTAACTACAGGAAGGAATACAGGATATGTGATTACGGACTGGTATTTTTTCTATGAAATAAGAAACAAGGCCATCAGTTTAAAATGAGGAGGAGTGGGGAGGTGTCGGAGGTTTTTGTAGAGAGGTGAAACTTGTGAAATAGTTATGAGAGAGCAGGAGACTGAACTGACCTGGAAAAAAATCTCTCAAACTCCCCTTTTAGGCAAGTCAGATAACTATACAGGGAATTCAGCCTGATGAAATAGTTTGGGGCCTTTTGTAAATTTCATTTCATTGGAAGAAGTGAGAAATCCCAGTTGGTTTCCATTCTTCATAAACTGCATCTGAAGTACTGGGCTTCTAAATGTACCTTCTTCATTGTCCCACAGAATTTCTGGGATTCAGTTTCTCTTCAACTAAAAATATAACCCTTTTAAAATTTATCTGTGGGGAAGGGATACATTAGGACTTTGGGGTTAACTATGCCTACTACCGTATGTAAAATAGTAACCAACCAGGAACTACTGGATAGCCCAGGGTGTTCTGCTCAATACTGTGTAATAACCTATATGGCAAAAGAATCTGAAAAAGGGTGGATATATGTAAATACATAACTGAATCACTTTGCTGTACACCTGAAACTAAAACAACATTGTAAATTAACTATGCTCCAATAGAAAACAAAAATTAAATTTAACAAGTAAAATAAAAATGTATTTCTATTTAAAACTATTCTTACAGAGCAATTCAAGAAACCACCAAGGTGGTTGAGTTATACAGAGGCACCCTGCTTCCCGGGACTGGCTAATTAAAACCATAGCCTTAGAAAAAGTGTCCCATCTCTGACCCACAATTGGCCTGACATATGAGATAAGATATCAGATTATCATAGAGCCACTCAATGAGGAAATCCTTCATGATACTATACCAAAATAACAATCATTTAAACTTGGATAATCTGTCAGTGACTCTCTCATATTAACCAAAACCAAAAGACAAAAATAAAACTTTATTTGTAATGTCTGAAAGAAAAATATATCATTTTCCTTCTACCCTTCCATCCAGGTTCTTGACTGGATCTCTGTTACAAAAAAAACATATTAATTATTTTAAAAAGCATAAAAAGTTATTTAACCTAAGTTTTATATAACATAGGCACCTTCATAAGGAAGTGAAGACCCAAAGAAGCAGTTTTTATTGTTGTCATTTTCTTTTTACAGCCACACCTGCGGCATATGGAAATTCACAAGCTAAGCGTTGAATTGGAGCAGCAGCTGCCGGCCTATGCCACAGCCACAGCAACACCAGATCCAAGCCGCATCTGTGACCTACACTGCAGCTTGCAGCATCCCTGGATCCTTAACCCACTGAGTGAGGCCAGGGATCGAACCTGCATCCTCATGTTAGGTTAGGTTCTTAACCGGCCGAGCCACAGTGGGAACTGCATGAAGAAGCACTGTTTTTATGGTGAGTTTGATGAAGAATGACAAATCATGGGAAAATGTGACAGGATAAAAAGGGTCTGAGCTAAGTGAGGTGAACAGGAGGAAAGTTAACAGGATCTGTTCATTCACATTCAGAGATGAGGATGCTGCTTTCCTCCTGGTAGCGAGAGGGCACCTCTCACTTCGGGGTCTTATGACCTGCCTCAGAGAAGGGCAGAGAGTCCTTCCAGCACCTTCCATTTCTCAAATTCCTTCAACTTAAAATATTCAATACATCAAGGTGCCATATTTAAAGCCCATCCAAGTAACAATACTTTCCCTTTATTCCAGAAAAGTTTCAATAATCAAAATAATCCTGAGATTGTGACACTAAATCTAATACAAAAAGTATTTTAGGTTAAGAAGCCAGAATAAGAAGTTTCATAAATGTACAGTGAAATGCTGAGCTTGAACAAAGTTTCCAGATACCGTGAGTTATTTAAATAAATGTATTAATGCTCAAAATAAACAGAACAAAATAAATACAAATATTACTCTTGATTAATGGGAGTATAAATAATGTAATCTCTGAGGAAGATTGTATGAAATGGCAGTGATTGCTATTGTTATGTTTATTAATTGAAAGGAAACTGTTTCATAAGGAACTAAAAACAATGTTCGCTGTTTCAACAGTGAAAATTGACAAAAGCTAAAACATTAAGCTTCAACTCAGATTAAACCCTGACAGATTTTAATTTCTTTTAAGTTTTAAAATATACTTCAATAAGATTTTTAGTTCCAGTAGAATATTTTTATATCTCGCAATTAACTATTATTATATGTGCTTACAAGTTTAGAAATATACAATTAGAAATAACAGGCTTCTGGGTTCATCTTTGACAGGTAAAGGATTTGGAAGTTGTCACTGCTGTCTTTACAACAGTGTAACAGAAAAAACTGGACCAACTGAAAATCCGTGGTGATTCTTGAACCTGTCAGAGACCTGAAGTCACTGGGCAAATTGCCAGGCAGAAATCTGAAGAGACAAGTTCATCCAGAGAGACACAGTTGAGACTTGCTGACCTTGAACAGAAGCTTCTGGAGCCATAAACTCGTAGGAACACTGAAAGGGTAATTTTGATGAATGGCTGGAAGCAGAACGTGGAGTAAGATAAAACTGAGGAACTTCTAGGGCTGCTGTCTGGAAAGGACCCCACATTTTCATGGGCTCTGAGTCTGGTACCTCTACTAGGTTCTTACTGTGTGTGAAGATCCAAGAAAGAGCCCTGCGGCTCTGGTGGGGGAAGGAAGAATAATCATTGTGAAATAAACCAACAGTTTTGAATATAATGAAGGATTATTATGCTTAAAACTCCTGGGGAAAGGATTTTTCAGCTGGTGGAAGAGAAGTCCTTCCACTCCACCCCCTGTGGGCTTCCTGTCCCCCCTCCTTTTTTTTTTTTTTTTTGTCGTTTTGCCATTTCTAGGGCCACTCCTTCAGAATATGGAGATTCCCAGGCTAGGGGTCTAATCGGACCTGTAGCCACCAGCTTACACCAGAGCCCCAGCAAGGTGGGATCCCAGCCACGCCTGCAACCCATACCACAGCTCACGGCAACGCCAGATCCTTAACCCACTGAGCAAGGCCAAGGATCAAACCCACAACCTCATGGTTCGTAGTCGGATTCAATAACCACTGAGCCACGATGGTTCGTTTCCCCTAAAGAACGAAAACAAACAAACAAAACAACATTGTCAACAGGATCAGAGGTTCATGGAAATAGATTGGGATGGCTGCAGTGCAGCCAGAAAAGGGAGTACAGAGCAGTGGGTAGGAGAAGCTGTACCAACTAGAAACACCTGTAAAGGTCACAGTCCAAGGAAAAGGACACTGAGATTTAATTGAAGGATCGTAGAATGTGCTCCTTCACCCACATCAAACCACCACACCAACAGGGCTCCAGCAAAACAGTGGATTACACTTCTGAATCCTGTAAGAAGCAGACACTCTCTGAGGAGACATACTCAGGGAAGCCCAATGTCAAGGGCAAAAACAAACTTGAATCCTGTAGACCCTATTGCTAGAGCAAAAATTAACATAAATCCTCACATTGCAGTCCTGTTTATCTCAGTTCTAATTATTCATACATATTATATTCACCTTTCACTACAAAATTACAAGGGCTGGCAAAGGCAGGAACAAACATAGTCTGAAAGTGACAGAGAAAGATTTAGAACCAGACTTAGATATAACACAGATTTGGGGATGCACAGACAGGGGATTGAAAATAACTCTGATGAGCCTTTCTACACTACCCAGAGAGGGCAGAGTTTCTCTTGTAACTGAGAGAGAAATTTTCACAATGTCCAGAGACCTTGAAATCCTCAAATTCTTTGCATCAGGAACCCATTTCGGTGGTACCAACCTTGGCTTCCGCATGGAACAGTATGTCCCAAAATGCATCTATATCATAAATCTGAAGGAAACCTGAGAGAAGCTTCTGCTGGCAGCTGGTACCATTGTTGCCTTTGAAAACCCAGCTGATGTCAGTGTTAGATCCTCCAGGAATACTGGCCGGTGAGCTGATCTCAAGTTTGCTGCTGTCACTGGAGCCACTCCTACTGCTGGCTGCTTCACTCCTGGAACTTGGAACCAGATCCAGGCAGCCTTTCCGGAGCTGAGACATCTGGTGGTGACTGATCCCAGGGTTGACCACCAGCCTCTCACAGAGGCACCTCCTGCCTACCTTTGCTCTGTGATGCTCCTCTGTGCTATGTGGATGCTGTCATCCAGGCAACAACAAGGGAGCTCACTCAACCAGTCTGATGTAATGGATGCTGGCCCTGGAAATTCTGCGAGTGCATGGCACCATCTCCCAGGAACACCCATGGAAGGTCATGCCTGCTCCCTATCTACTTCTACAGAAATCCTAAAGTGATTGAAAAGGAAATACAGAGCACTGTTGGAAAGGCTCTGACCAAGGAGGAATTTCAGAGTGAATGCACTACTCCAGCTCCTGAGTTCACTGCTACTCAATCTGAGGTCGCAACCTGGTTTGAAGGAATGGAGGTGCCCTCTGTACCTTTTCAGTAGTTTTCTACTGAAGATTCGATGGCAGCTTCCACTCCTCAGGCCCCTGAATGCGTAGGAGCAAGACTTGAGTGGTCTTAAGCCATTTGTCCATAGGCTCTTAAACTGAAAATGGAAATAAGATGGATGGAAAATAAACAGTTTGTAAAGAATTTTTTTGAATGAAACAAAATGCTATGATTAATATAGTAAAGGTTCTAATGGAAAAAGAGGACAGAGGGGTGATGTAAGTAGAGAGATGGAAAATCTAGGAAAGAATCAAAAGGAAATATGAGAAGTTAAAAAAAAAATTGTAACATAAATGAAGAATGCTTTCCATGGGCTCAGCAGTATGTATGACACGGCCAAGGAAAGAATCGGTGAGCTTGAAGACAGGTAGATACAAATAGTTCAGAGAATCCAAGGGTTGAAAGAGACATTAAAAGTTATTTAGGGGATTTCCCATTGTGGTGCAGCAGAAACGAATCTGACTAGTGTCCATGAGGATGCGGGTTCAATCCCTGGCCTCACTCAGTGGGTCAGGGATCTGGTATTGTCATGAGCTGTGGTGTAGGTTGCAGACACAACTCAGATCCCGTGTTGCTATGGCTGTGGTGTAGGCTGGCAGCTGTAGCTCCGATTCAAACCCTAGCCTGGGAACCTCCATATGCAGGATGTGTGGCCCTAAAAAGCAAAAAAAAAAAAAAAAAGAGGTATTTAGTATATCTTTTTATTTCCTTCTGAAAAGTTGGGTTAAAATACATTCTCCTTTCTGATGGTATGCCAATGATATACATAATTATCTAACTCTTTCTGTCAAGACTATTGCAAAAAAAAACCATATCATTTTGACACAACTAACAGATTAAAAAACCTTAAGCATTAAAATACTATTTGCTTCTAACAAGCAATGCAGTACCCAAGTTACACATATTTGCGATTTAATTTGGAGAAGAGGAACATGATTTTCCCACTATTGCATATTATTCTGACCGATTCTTTTTTAACATATTTGCACTGTCATTCTTATACTAAATGTCCTACACTCTTTACACTGTACTTTTTATACTCTATGCCTACTGCTACTGTGATCCCTTCTGGAATTAAGGATCAGTTGTCAAACATTGGAACTAAAAGCTCTTATTTATGGCCTTGCCTCCTTGGACTCCAGTATTTAATGTCACTCTGTCAGTGTTCGATTTCAGTCCAGCTGTTCATGTTTGCACATTCAGGTAACTTGCTTCCAAATATTCATGACACTGAACTATTGAAGGTCAAGTTATACTAAACAGACTTTTAAATATATTGTAATTTCAGAAGAATAGTGCCTCATTTTCTTAAGATTATTAGCTTTTCCTGGTTTTGTTGAATGAAACTGGTCTTTAAGCTTTTAGTCACATCATAGACTCATATGCGAAATTCTGTGCTAGTGTAAAGATGGCTAAGAAGAGGTGGCTCCCGTCTTCAAGACATGAACAAGCTAGAACTGTGGTATTAGAGTCACCTTGGACGCTTTTAAAATTGTATCATTCAGGCTGGAGTTGAAGCCCAGGCATATATTTCTAAAGAGCTTCTCAGATAACTTTAATGCGCCACCAGGATTAGAATGACTGAACTATATAGTGAGAAATATATTGTGCAAATAAATTTGAAAATGATAGATAAGAATGTCACACACACACACACACACACACACACACACACACAGAGCACTCATGAGATTTCAGAGGGTGAGGAATTTATATCCAACAGAGAAATTAGCCACAAATCTTTCTGAGATTAAAAAGGCTGTAAACATTTGGAGAGAAATACCTGACTGAGTCGAGATGCATTCCTAGCAGGTGGACAATAATACTGAAGGAAGCCAAAGAAATACACTTGCAATGACCCTTTGAGCCATATGAGAGGAAACAGGCCCAGAAGAGATTACTGCAAGGAATTGTGGGAAGTAAGATGAGACAGGGAACAAAGGAAGCTCAAATTGAGAAGACCTTAAAAACTTGAATTTCAGGGTGATGTCATTATAAAGCCCTTCTTAGGAGTTCCCATCATGGCGCAGTGGTTAACGAATCCGACTAGGAACCATGAGGTTGCGGGTTCAATCCCTGCCCTTGCTCAGTGGGTTAAGGATCTGGCATTGCTGTGAGCTGTGGTATGGGTTGCAGACGTGGCTGGGATCCCGCCTTGCTGGGGCTCTGGTGTAGGCCGGTGGCTACAACTCCGATTAGACCCCTAGCCTGGGAACCTCCATATGTGGCATGAGCGGCCCAAGAAATGGCAAAAAGACTAAATAAATAAATAAATAAAGCCCTTCTTAAATAGTTGTTTTTGTTGTTGTTGTTGTTGTTGTTTTGTATTTCTTAACTATCTGTAAACTTAAATCCATGATCCTGTTCCCCAGCTTACATATTAAACATTATTAACACAGTTGAAATCCCTGGACTCCCTCCCCTAATCTTAACTGTCCCAACCTCTGCAGAACTGATCGTCATCCTAAATTTGGTGTTTATTATTCTCATACATTGCTTAATACTTAGATGCACATGGGGCTTATGTTCCTAAACAAAACCAATTTTTCAACTTGAAAACGCATTGTAAAATATTGAAGCAGAGTTCCTGTCGTGGCACAGTGGTTAACAAATCCAACTAGAAACCATGAGGTTGCGGGTTCAATCCCTGCCCTTGCTCAGGGGGTTAAGGATCTGGCGTTGCCGTGAGCTGTGGTGTAGGTCACAGATGTGGCTCGAATCCCGTGTTGCTGTGGCTCTGGCGTAGGCCAGCAGCTACAGCTCTGATTCGACCCCTAGCCTGGGAACCTCCATATGCCGCGGGAGCAGCCCTAGAAAAGGCAAAAGGACAAAAAAAAATATATATATATATATATATATATATATATAGGAATAAATACAGCATTTTGGAAAAAGCTGTTTTCAGAACATTGAGCCCAGCCATGACATAAAGGAAGTTTTTGTGTCAGCTGGAAGCATTTGGACTAGAGTATAAAATGATTCCTTTCAGAGAAAGGAATGGACATCAAGGAATGGGAAGGAGGTCTTAGTGCTTTAGATAAGGAATAAAGAATGGGGAAGCGGGATGAGTTGAAGATACTCAGCTTTGACCCTAAGAGATTGGAAACATGATGTGGTGTTGACAGAATGCATGAATAAATTCAATGAATCATGGAGGAGGAACTGGTTTCTGGTAAGGCAGATGTTGTTTTGTGGAATTTGGCCCTTTTGAGGTTTTCCTCATTGATGAAGCACTCTCTTCTTGGCCTTCTGCCACAACTCTTTTAACTTTGTTTCTATCTCTCCCTGCCTTTCTTCTCAGTCTCCCTCATGTCTCTTCTTACAGCACATATTTCCCGGGATAGACTCATTCACTTCCAAAGCCTTATTATATAAATGCTGCCGACTTCCAAATCTGTGCGGTCAACATGTTCATCTCCTCTGCTCCAGACCTGGATTTCTAATTGCCTGTGGTTTTCTAGCTCCACAGCCACTTCCAATGGGTCCGAAATTAGTCCTATTACCGTCTTATTCCCCTTTAGCTTTATTCATTCCCTTGATGACATATTCCCTCTCCCTTTACTCTGTCTTTGCAAATGGTTCCCAAGATCTATCTACTTATCCAAGCTAAATAAGTAGGAGCTTTCTCACATATTTCCCTAGATATCAGCTATGCCCACCATTTAATGCCGTGTCTCATCAAGTCAACCAGCTTAATTGTGCTCGTGTTGAACACCCTCTCCAGCTCTCTCCACTGCCCTAATCTCAGGTTCATTTTGTCTCCTCCCTGGTCAGTTATAATAGTCTG
The DNA here is from genome assembly GCF_016906955.1 of Phacochoerus africanus. Lineage (NCBI taxonomy): Eukaryota > Metazoa > Chordata > Mammalia > Artiodactyla > Suidae > Phacochoerus > Phacochoerus africanus. The sequence goes on from NC_062544.1 coordinate 260,604,902, forward strand.
TAAGCTTATGTCCCCAGTCCTAGTTTTTTCCAGCTCCTACTGCTATCTCTCTTCTGCTCTTAATCACTTTCTTAAATATAAATCTTACCATTTCCTGCCCTTAGGTGGAGAAAAGAAGAACCCATTACCTTCTACTGAGGCTTCCCACGTTGCTCTTTTGAGCCCTAATTAGGATTCTATAGAGTTGACTCCCCCCCCCCCCCAAAAAAAAACCAACAACAATGAGACAAAGTTAGAAGCTGAAAATGCAGATGACTCTTTGGGGGAGACATAAAAGAGTTTTGGATTTGTCTCCTAAGGCAAAAGAAATAAAAGCAAAAATAAACAAATGGAACATAATTAAACTTAAAAGCTTTTGCATAGCAAAGGAAACTATTGACAAAACAAGAAGACAACTTACAGAATGGGAGAAAAAAAGTTTGCAAATGATAAGACCAATAAGGGGTTAATATCCAAAATATATAAACTGCTCATACAACTCAATATAAAAAAAAACAATAAAAAAATGGACAGAAGACCTGAATAGGCATACAAATGACTACCAGGCATTTGAAAAGATGCTCAACATCACTAATTATTACAGAAATGCAAATCAGGAGTTCCCATTATGGCTAACAAATCCGACTAGTATCCATAAGGACACAGGTTCGATCCCCTGCCTCGCTCAGTAGGTTAGGAATCCAGAGTTGGTGAGAGCTGTGGCTCAGATCTGGCATTGCGTTGTTGTGGCATAGGCTGGCAGCTACAGCTCCAATTCAGCCTCCAGCCTGGGAACTTCCATGTGCTGCAGGTATGGCCCTAAAAAGACAAAAAAAAAAATGCAGAGCAAAACAACAATGAGCTATTACCTCACACCTGTCAGAAAGGCTATCATCAAAAAGTCTGCAAGTAACAAAATGTTGAAAAGGATATGAAGAAAAGGGAACACTTGTACATGTTGCTGGGAATGTAAATTGGTGCAGCCATTATGAAAAACAGTACGAAGTTTTCTCAAAAAAACTGAAAATAAAACTGCCATATGATCCAGCAGTTCCACTCCTGGGTATACATCTGGAAAAAATGAAAACACTAATTCAAAAAGATATATGCATCCCAATGTTCATAGAAGTACTATTTATAATAGCCAGGATATGAAAACAACCCAAATACCCACCAAAAGACAAAGGGGTAAAGAGATGTGAAATATATATACATATACACACAATGGAATATTACTTATATTTGGAATCCAAAAAATAATACAAAACAAAACAAAAAATAATACAAATAAATGTCTATGCAAAACTGAAACAGACTCACAGATAGAAAAAAACAAACTAGTGGTTCCCCAAGTGAAGAGGGGCAAATTAGGGGTATGGGGGTAAAAGGTACAAACAACGATGTATAGAACAGATAAGCAGCAAGGATATATTATATAACACAGGAAATTATACCCATTATATTGAATAACTTTCAATGGAATACAATCTGTAAAAATGCTAACTATATTCTATACCTGAACCTAATGTAGTTTATATACTTCAATAAAAAATGAAATAAAAATGTAATGTTTTCACTATCATTATTTCATTCAAAACAAGGGTTGCGTTCAAAAGCACAGGCCCTTTTTCTCCCCCTCATATTCTATTGCTAAGGAATTCATTCACCAAATATTTATCGAGCGCCTGCCATGTGCCAGACATTCTTCTCAGTGCTATTATCTGTTAAGTCTTTTAACTTTCACAACAGCTCACGGATGTAGGTAATATTATTCCCATTTTACAAGTGAAGACATTGAGTCACATAGATGTAAACAGCCCAAAGTCACTCAGTTTGGGGGAGTCAAGAACCAGGACTTGAACCCAGGTAATTGACTCTAGACTTTTCTGCTCAAAGTGGGATACATGCACCAGCAGAAATGTATCACTGGTGATAGATATTAACAATGCAGACCCTTTGCCCCCATCCCAGACCTAGTCAATCAAAATTTGACCTTCTATAACATTCCCAGGTGATGTGTATGTTCATTCATGTTTAAAAAGCACTGCCGGGTCTTAACTCTTCAATTGCTCGCATGTATCAGTAATTTACTTCCTCTTTCTTCCTTAGACACATGGGTTAGCTCTTCTTTTTATGGGCCTGTCAAAAACAAGAGTAACAATCCTCCAAACCTTGCTCTTGTACATTTCAGGAAAGGGATGTTAGCAAGAGGAACCTCACCTGGAAACTCTGAAGGTGATTCCCAGCAGTGAGCTGAGCCTCCCTAACAGTCCTGCTTTTATGGCTCCTTCATCATGTCTCTTAAAATCTGGCATCTGATATTCTCAACATAGTTAAAACAGGAAATTATGAAGCTAGAACTTTTCTAGTCAGGGGAAGTATTAACCAGTTATGCTAATAGTTATTATTTTTAACCAGTTCTTTTTTTTTTTTTTTTGGTCTTTTTGCTATTTCTTGGGCCGCTCCCGTGGCATGTGGAGGTTCCCAGGCCAGGGGTCGAACCGGAGCCGTAGCCACTGGCCTATGCCATAGCCACAGCAACACTGGATCCGAGCCACGTCTGCAACCTACACCACAGCTCACGGCAACACCGGATCCTTAACCCACTGAGCAAGGGCAGGGATCGAACCCGCAACCTCATGGTTCCCAGTCAGACTCGCCAACCACTGCGCCACGACGGGAACTCCTTTAACCAGTTCTTTATGAAGGTAAATTTCATAGCTCCTGAAGAGGAAGTAGGGGACTGATTTTCAAAATGACCCCTGGTTGTCCAAACACTTTATGTTCATTCAGTACCTCTCGCTCGACAGGTAGGAGGAAGGGCTGAAAGCAGCTATGACTCAAAGACCAAGTAGCAGGGAAAGTTGGGAAACAGATGCCAATACAACCCTAATCAGCGTCACAATCACACATCACAATTTTTTTTTTGTCTTTTTAGGCCCAAACCCTCAGCATATGGAAGTTCCCCGGCTAGGGGGCAAATCAGAGCTGCAGCTGCCAATCTACACCACAGCCATAGCAATGCCAGATTGGAGCTGCTTCTTCGACCAACACCACAGCTCGTGGCAATGCCAGATCTTTAACCCGCTGAGCAAGGCCGGGTATCAAACCCATGTCCTCATGGATACTAGTCCGGTTCATTACCTCTGAGCCACAGTGACAACTCCACATATCACAATCTTAACAGTGATTTAAGATGACATGTATCTTCCATATGGGAGAAGAGGGTGGGTTTCAGGATAAACTGCAAATCATTCATGTTTGTAAGACTCACTCACAGAGGCTTCTCGGCCAGGCTCAGCCTTGGCTCCTAACTTCCCTGGAGGTCTCCAGCTCTTTGCTGGGTCTCTCACAGAGCACTCTAAACTTAGCCAAGCAGTAGTGATAAAAGGATGATTTACAGAGATACTGCAGAGAGAGGAACAATGTGTCATATCACAGAGCACATGACATAAACTTAAGCAAAATCCTCATTAGACCTGAGGATTCTTCATGTCTTTCTTTTCCAAATGCTCTCTTTCCAACCTAAGTTTTTCCTCTTTTATTTCCTCCTTTCTTCTATCACATAGTATTTAGCTAACTGCTATACTGTCACCAGCATGAACCCTAAGTTTAAATGCTTTAAGCAAAACATAGACTAGAGAGCTTAAAAAAGAGTAGTGCATTTCCTAGCTGGTTTCACAGTCTACAACACTCAACCTCATTTTCAGGAACCTGCCAAACAAAAGCAGGTCTCCTCCTAGCTGGGGGTAGGAATGTCTGTTAAGAAAATAATAATGGTTTCCTCATACTGCTATATTCTCCTTTGTTGTAGTGCTTCTTCAAGGTTTTTTTTTTTGGGGGGGGGGTGTTTGTTTCGTTTTGTTTTCTAGAGCTAAGAATAAAATCCTATATCCTATCGGCACACAGCTGAGTGAACATGTCATCCTCAACATTCAGAAGACAAGGTGCTTGCTCTTTGGAAGGATGTGTTTATGTGACAAGCATTTGAAACAGGTCTTTGAGTACGTCAGTGTCTCTGGGTACCTCACACTCCCTTAATCAGAGAGGGCTAGCTTATGTCTATTTTTATACTTTGGGTTTCCCCATGATATTTCTTCAGAAAAGTAGCTCCAATTCCAGAAGCAACTTTTAAAATATTTTAAAATAGACAGCATTAAGTCTCATAGGCTCATATTTTCTGCATGGCGCAGGACTCTACATCATCTGGCCTCTGCTAGCCTTAACTCCTGCTGTACTCTTCTCATCCCACAAGCCCCAGTGCTGCCAACCTGCACTCTCGAGGCTCCCAGAAGCTACATGATGCCTCAAGCTTCTGTGCCTTGGCTTGTGGGACTCTTTCTATTTCCCTCAGGAGCACTTACATCCAATTTGAGACACACTTGGTGTTGCTGCTACTATGAAGACATTACTGACTAGCGTGGTCAGTTGTGGTGGCTGTAACAAAGCACCACAGACTAGGGGGCATTAAGCCTCTGGTGGTTTTTTTGCTCACAACCCTGGAGGCTGGAAATCTATTATCAGAGTGACAGCAGGGTTGGGTTCTGATGAGACCCCTTCTCCAGGATACAGACTGATGACTTCTTTGTGACCTCCTATGGTGAAAGTGGGTGAGAGAGCTCTCTGGGGTCCCTTTTATGATACTAATCCATTCCTGAGCCTTCATGACCTCCTCACTTCCCAAAGGCCCCAACCTTTTAATATCATTACAGAAGGGATTAGGTTTTCAATATCTGGATTTTGTTGGGGGGAACACAAACATTCAGTCCATTGCACTGATTTTCCCCTTAGAAAGGATGACATTAGCTTTGTTACCCTGAACCTGCTCATATCATTGCACCTACATCACTTGTGTTTACAGGGGTTTTATCTTCTAGAGACAAGCTTTTTGACACCAAGGACTGTTTTCTTTATTTGCTCTGGAACCTCAGCCAATGCCTGACCAATGAAAATTTCCTTTGGATGGAAATTCATTTGGTCATTTCCAATTTTAAACGACAAAAGACTTTGATGAAAGAAAAATTGCATAGCTGTAAGTCTCCATCAAGGTATAACTCTGCTTGAGAAGAGTTAATATGCCATGGATTTTTTTCACGCCTGTATTTTATTTTTACGTGTCTTGGGAAGGCACAGAACATTAATAATTTAGTCAGAAGCAGTATCAATAGTGCATTATAGGATAAAGATGTGATTTTCAACTATTTTATAAAGTCTCAGAGGGCCAAGTTCCCGTTGTAGCTCAGTGGAAACGAACCTGACCGGTATCCATGAGGATGCAGGTTTGACCCCTGGCCTCGCTCAGTGGGTTAAGGATCAGCTGTTGCCGAAAGTTGTGGCATAGGTTGCAGGTGTGGCTCAGATCCGATGTTGCTGTGGCTGTGGCATAGGCTGCAACTGCAGCTCCGATTTGATCACTAGCCCTGGAACCTCCATATTCTGAAGGTGTAGCCTTAAAAAAAAAGAAAAGAAACTTATAAAAATAAATACTTCCAAGTGTTTGCAATATATATATATATATATTTTTCTGTGTGTGTGTGTATATATAGATATATATATATATCTATATATACCATGATACTTAGCTGTCTTCTAGAAGTGTATTAATGGGAGCTGTCTTCTTTCTAGAAGTGTATTAATGATCACTTCCAATGTAGTTTCAAACAGAAGGGCAACATTTCCTCTGTGTTATGAAAATCAATTTGAATATTTAAAAAATATGGTTAAGATGTCTGGAAAAATAGATAAGTAGTAAGACAGATGTATAAATTACTTTCCATTCTAAAAAATAACACAGGGAGTTTCTGTTGTGGTGCAGTGGAAACAAACCTGACTAGTGTCCATGAGGATGTGGGTTTGATCGTTGGCCTTGCTCAGTGGGTCGGGGATCTGGCATTGCCGTGAGCCATGGTATAGGTCGCAGAAGCAGCTCTGATCTGGCATTGCTATGGCTGTGGCAGCTGTAGCTCCAATTCAACTTCGTATGCTACGAGTGGAGCCCTAAAAAGCAAAAAGCAAAAAAATTAAAAATAGGACATACATTTGTGTCTGAATGTGTTTCGGTAAAATGGGATGCTGACAGCAGAAGAATATTATGAAAAAGTACCACTATATTTTAAAAGTGAGATGTCTGAGTTAGGGCAATAAATTAATACAGACGAGACTTATGCCCTGGAAATTAGTGTAGACTTGAATTAAAACTTTGAGATTGTTAGAGTTCTTTTTTAATTGTACTGAAATAAGAAACATCTATTTCTAGCCTTGTAATTTATTCATGTTCATTCTATGACTCACATTTATAATTAAATGTGGGCACTGGGTGGATATTCATCCAGACATAAAGAAAAGAAAAAAATCTGTTTATCACTTTAAGAATAGAATTAGTAAAAAAATAAATTAATTAATTAATGTGTGAAAAAATGAGCAACTATTTTATCCAAAATATGAAAGGCAACTACTTAATTTTGTAAATCCAATAAATCCCGTTTGTCACAAAACATAGAATATATTCTTTTCCAATGCCAACTTTATGTTCAGGAACGACCAAATACCAAAAAGCAAAACCAAAATTCTTAAAAATCTTTTTACCTCCAAAAAAAGACAGTAATTCTCAGCTATGTACGTATTACTTGCACTCCACAACCATATAGTCCAGAGTAAGAGTGTATATTAAATTATTATTTAGTTGAGTTGAGGAATAAGAATACGGAAGGTTCCCTACATTTTTAGGTATTAATATACAGTGTATATATATTATTTTTGTCTTTGAGGATATCTCTGAGTGCAATTTTGTCATTAGGTTTTCTTTTTTCTCAGTCATTCCTGAAAAGAATATCAATATTGAAGCTTAGAAACCAATTCCAATTTGTTTTAGTGCATGTCTAGTATCAGAGAGGTTTTCTATTTAATATTTAAACACGTAAATAAATATTTAAATAGCAAAGTACTTGTGCTGGGTAAATTCTAACTGAAGTAAGATGGAAACTATTTCACTATTCCCAGGTTACTAACCTCAAGTTGGTAATTCTCAGATATGAGGCTTTTTGGTGGATGCTTGTGTGTGTGTAATCATTTTCAATCTATTCAGTGAGATTTCAAGGTTGAATTTCTGAGCCAAGTTGGACGAGCAATAAAACTAGTTAATTAAAATGAAGGTTAAAGGACTCTTCTTAAACATTTGTTTAGCTATACGTTTTTGAACAAAATGAAAATTTCGAGAGGAAGAAATTCTTTTCAAATCCAAATTCTTAGCCATTAGTATATGTCTACTTTCATTTTTCTTTTGCTTCTCTTTGATAGTAAATTAATATCCTGCCCTTAAGCATACAGGTTAGAGTCTTTGGAGTATAAATATTTACAAACAAAACATTTTGTAATTCTGTTAACTGTCTCCATGACAAAAGTAGAAGCAATAGGATAGCTAGAAATTATTTGCAGAACAGAAACAGACTCACAGGCTTTGAAAAACTTTCAGTTACCAAAGGGGACAGGTCAGGGGAGAGACAGACTGGGGATTTGGGATTGGCACATGCACACTGAGGTATATGGAATGACTGGCTAACAGGGATCTGCTTTATAGAATAGAGAACTCTACCCAATATTCTGTGATAATCTATGTGGGAAAAAAACCTGAAAGAGAATTGATATGTGTACATGTATAACTGAATCACTTTGTTGTATAGCAGAAAATACCACAACATTGTAAGTAAATCAACTACATACACTTCAATAAAACTTTAAAAAATGAAAAAAAAATTTATGAGGGATAGTTGTTTCCTATATTCTTTAGCGCAAAGGTTCCCATGTACTAGCCAGTCCCATAAGAACTCTGTATTTTATTTTATATTGTGTTATTTTATTTTTTTATTTTTGCCATGCCCATGGCATGCAAAAGTTCCTGGGCCAAGGATCGAAACTGCACCAGAGCAGCGATCTAAGCCACTGCAGCGACAATGCCGGATCCTTAATCCGCTGTGCCAGAAGGGAACACAAATAATTCTGTATTTTAAGTGACAGAAAAGAATTGCAAACTTAAATTGGCAGGTGAATTTGGATTGATAGAAAAAATAAACAGATGTGGATTCAATGGGATTTTTTTGATCTGTGTGGTCCTAACATAGAACTGCCCTCTATAGAATATTAGAAGAGCCTAATGTAATTTGTAGATTTTTTTTTTTGGTCAGTCTTCAGTCTATTGAAATGCCATGAGATATGTGACTTTAAGTACATAAAAAGATCTCTTATATATATTATTAAATGAAAAAAAGCAAAGAATAGAGTGTATGTGATGCTTTTTCTCTGCTTTTGTATATGTACAAAGTATAGAGAAGCAAGTGTAAGAACAATTACCCACACAGAAGAAAACAAGAGAATTGGATAAAATACATATTTTTATCTGTGTATCCTTTTGAACTTTAAAATTTATGTATATAAATGTATTATCAATTTGAAAATCTACACAGATTCTAAGTATCCAGCCCTTTCTGGATTAGCATCTCTGAGCTCTGGCTGCCGCATCTGAATACAACTTTTATTTGGCAATGACTGCCTTATTAAAAGATGCTTCCATGAGAATATAACTTTTATCTTCCCAACTAGAAAAGGACATGAGCTGGAAGTTGGGAGAATACTATGCTTCCTGTTGATGAGAGTAGTGCAGAAATATAACCCCCATTCTTAATTATCTTACCTTTTCTCCTTTTGTCATTTGATGGCTTTCTTTTATATTATGCTTGTGTTCTCTTCTTTTTGGTTTTTGTAAACCTATTGTATGTTCTTGATTTGTGGTTACCCTGGTTTTCAAGTATGTTAGTCCATTATAATGAGGAAGGGTTCGAGAAATAAATTTCAACCCGACAGGATTATGAGGTTATTAACATTTTTGCTTTTGCAAGGCCAAATGTCAGTAAGTGCCAACATAATTCTCACTAACTTTTAGTTTCTGAAGGTCATAATAATGACCTAATGGAACCCTAGATATTTATAAGGACAATCTGTGAAGTCCAAAGCTAAGATGGTAGGTTCAGTGGTAACCAGATACAGAAGTCACATTACATTAGAGGTTCCCAGTTTTCGGGGTGATAGGTTTGGGGCAGTCTCATGGTTCTTTGCCTTTTTCTTCTTTTGGTATATCCCCAGCAGGCTGTGCTTGTTCAGGTTATAAAGAGCATCTACAGAGATCTTTTTCCCACCATCTTCTTTTGGACACAAGGCTGCATGCCAGGCCCCTTTCAGCCTCCAAGCAACCTCAGAAAACTGATCGGTCTTTGGTGGGGGGTGGGGGAGAGTTCTTCATAGCTTCCCACGATCCATTATCTTCATGCTCCCTTAATATTATCTTCTTGTTTCATTGATTAACTTTCTTTGGAGAGTAGGAAGCTGGTCCTCATGCAGGATAATCCAAGATGCCCAGAAAGAAGCTTCAAAGGCCCACCCTCCCCACAAGAGCCTGTACTCCTGCCCTAGAGGAAGTAAATGGTGGTATCTGAAGAAGATGGGGCAGTGGCCTCCCTCATCGTCTTGTATGGGAGCAAATAAAAGCAATCACCTGGGCCTTTCCTACATGGTTCTGAATGAATGGCTTTAGAAATCCCAGCAAATTTAAAGCCTTCATTAAGGAGACCAGGACTCTCCTATCTCCTTCTCAGTATTAGCCAGAATTTCTGGCCACATCATTGTTGAGAACAAGAACTGCATGAGGGAATTTGGAAGGTCATTCCATGCATTATCTCATGCATGTGGAAGCTCACTAATATTAGTTAAATTGAGGAGTTCCCATCGTGGCTCATCCGGTTAAGAACCTGACTAGTATCCATGAGGATATGGGCTCAATCCCTGGCCTTGCTCAGTGGGGTCAAGGATTGAGCATTGCCATGAGCTGTGGTGTAGGTTGCAGACAAGGCTCAGATCTGGCATTGCTGTGACTGTGGCGTAAGCTGGCAACTGTGACTCTGATTCGACCCCTAGCTTGGGAATTTCCATATGCCAAAGGTGTGGCTATAAGAAGAAAAAAAATCATTTACATTGAGGTTGGGTTCAATCTTTTCTCTAAATGATGAGAACGATCTGTTTCTAGAAAGGAACATATATAGGGATATGGAGAAATGTGAGGGCTTAGGAAGGAGAATGCATATATTAGCTTTAAAAGGGATGAAGTGTTAAATCACTGCTAATCTGAATACTTGTGAATACAAGTTGGTTAGAAGGTATGTCCTAGAATTCCCTTCATGGCTCAGTGGTTAATAAACCCAAATTGGATCCATAGGGATGTGGATTCAATCCCTGGCCTCATTCACTGGGTTAAGGATCTGGCATTGCAATGAGCTGTGGTGTAAGTCACAGACATGGCTTGGATCCTGTGCTGCTGTGGCTGTGGCATAGGCTGGCAACTATGCCTCCGGTTCAACCCCTAGCCTGGGAACTTCCATATGCTGCAGGTATGGCTCTAAAAAGGAAAAAAAAAAAAAAGTATGCTGTCCTTGTCTTTCTCTTCTTTAAACTATAAATCCACTAAACATGGAATTTTTTTATATTCTCCTGGAAGTGCCTGCACTAGAATGTAGAGCACAAAGCTTTGTTGGGTGGACATGAAATCCCTCTGATCTTTTCTTGGGCAATGGGATTAAGATTTGACTCCTGGGGGTAAAAGAAAGCCTCCACCCCAGTGCAAGGGCTAGGCTGATAGTTTGAGCAGTTTCTCTCTCTGGCTTGTCGCTTGCTCACAACTTTTCTCCTCCTTCAGACACTTATGAATGAAGATATTGCCAAGCTCTAGTAGGTAGAAATCTGAGATGACCCTCAATGACCCACATGCTTGTATAATCCCTTCACCTGGAGTTTGCTTCTAACCAATGGAATATGGCTAGTGTTTTGGGATATCACTCCTGAGATTATGTTATATGGAAAGGTGGAAGGGATTCTGCAGATACAATTAACTTAATCAATCACTTTAAGTTAATCAACATGGTGATTATCTGGGTGGTCTAACCTAATCACACGAGCCCCCGTTAATGAGGATTACAGCCTCGTTCCTGCTGGCCTTGAAGAAGAAAACTGCTATGACTTTTCGACAGCAGCAAAGAAATGTATTGTGCCCAAGCCACATAATCTTGGAAGTGAACGCCAAGTCTTTGTGACTCCTTGATTGCAGCTGTGTGAGAGCCTGAGCAGACGGCCCAGATAAACTGGGCCTGAATTTCTCACTTATGAAAACTATGAGATAATAAAAGTTAGTTATTTTAAGCCACTGAGTTGGTGGTAATTTACTATGCAGCATAGAAAACTAATATGGGGCAAGCCTGTGGAATATTAACTCTGGTAGCTTGTACAGTTATATAAAGTATTTACGTGTCTATATTCTCATTCACTTTTTTTTTGTCTTTTTGCCATTTCTTGGGCCACTCCTGCGGCATATGGAGGTTCCCAGGTTAGGGGTCTAATCAGAGCTGTAGCCACCGGGCTATGCCAGAGCCACAGCAACACAGGATCCGAGCCACATCTGCAACCTACACCACAGCTCACGGCAACGCCGGATCCTTAACCCACTGAGCAAGGCCAGGGATCAAACCTGCAACCTCATGGTTCCTAGTCAGATTCATTAACCACTGAGCCATGACAGGAACTCCTCTCATTCACTTCTTGAGAGCTGGACTCCTCTTTGGTTCTCTTTGTGTCTTCTTTCACTTAGCACATAAATATTCCTTGAAAGCTCTTTCAATGAATAAATTAATGGATGAATTCTTTTTTTTGTTATACTCTGGTTCTTTTTAAGTTCAGTCTTTCTGCTAAGAAACTGCTTTTCCCATCTCCTAGTTTCATTCCTTCCTCCAACCTGTTGCCAACTGGAGAACAAGTTATATCCATCAACCAGCCTTTTCTGTTTATAATTAGCAAGACTTAGCATTGCAAAAGCCTAGAGAAAGTTTAGCCCTTTGGGTTTGAGAGTCCATGTGATCTACTCAAATTAATGTGTCTTTCTTATTTAATCATAAAGACATTTTTCCTTTGAGATGTCATCACCTGTCACTTAACAATTGTTAGGACAGTCTTAAAATGCATTCCTCATAGAAACTGTCCAATTAAAAGTACTACAAGATATCATTATATTATACATTCTGTTAGGAAAACTGGGTCAGTCAGGGTTCATTGTTCTAAGTGACAGAAATCAATTCTGCCTTTAAGGAAAAAGCTTGTTGGAAACCTACCTGGCAGCTAATAGGATAAAAACAGAGAGTTTGGGCTGGAAAATGGGTAGAAACCATGGGATGATGGAAAGTCAGAACTCGAGTTAAAGAGATGATCTTTGGGATGCTGCAATATTCTTGGCTTGACACTGGACACCACTCATAAAGTCTTCATCATCATCATTCTCCTACTCACTCCTCAGTTCCCACCACCAGAAGTAAGTCTCAATTGTCTCTTTTTTATTTTTTTCCTCATTAGCTAAAGATTCAGAGGAGCTGGGGAAGTATCCGATTGACAGAGTTCATTCCTCGGATCTGAGAGATCAAGTATCTGATGTTTTGGTTTCTGTGGCAGTAGATGGAGCCCCATTTCTTACCAAGACACAGTGGTCAATTGTCCAAGCGTGGGGTTCAGATAGTGGGCTGTCTCCATAACCCCAACACATCAAATAAAAAGTGTTGGTGTTTTCTAGAAATAGGATTAATTTGATGGAATTTTTGAAGGATATGTAATAGATAGGAGCTTCAAGAAAGATTTGAGATAATCTGGAACATTTGGAACATTTGAGTAAGATTATTTAATGACCAAGTGTACAGCCACTTTTGACCAACATTTGGCCAAATTTGGAACATTAGAGTAAGATCATTTAATGACCAAGTGTACAGCCACTTTTGGCAATAGTTACATAAGAAGGAGATAACCCTAAATGGTTTTGGAACTTTCTCTTCCCAGAAGTTGTCATTCATATGCACAGCTGTGGGTAAATCCATATAAGTGGAATGAGGATTCTGCAATGTTTTAAAAAAAGTAATTGCCCTTCTGAAGGGTATTTTGTGTTTTTTTGTTTTGTTTTGTTTTGTTTTGCCCAGTATCTCCTACTCACTGGCCTGTTGTAGAGATTCTGGTTACAGGACTTCCTGCCCATTTCCTCCAGGTAATTGGTTCAAAACAAACACAATAGGTTCACGATCATTTACCTCAAGTTTCTGTGACCCAAAGGTAAAGGAAAAGTCAAGTTTCAGTGCCTTTATTCTTAGGCTGTGACCTGAGGCCCATGCTGTCAGTTACTTCTACGTAATCCTTTCTCCATCAAGGCTTATAACAAATGTCTCCTTCTCTGCTTTATTTTCTCAGATTGCATCCATTTCTCCTTCCTTTGACTCCCAATAATTTGTAAATAAATTTGCTTAGTAACATCTCACATTTTGTGGTTTATATTCTTGATTCTCCCACCAGAATGTGAACTGTGTCAGAGCAAAGATCATCTTCTTTAGGCCAAGTTAGGGGCTTCCTATTGCTGGTCTCCTCATTACCTGGTACGCTATGACATTGCTGCTTTAGCTAACTACCCAGCAGGTTGTAGGCTTTGGGGGGCTAGAGAGCCTTTGTTTTCCTTCTGTCTTTGTCCATGGTACTGAAATTCAAGAGTCAATAAGATGGGATCATTGGTTTGTCATAAGTGAATCAGTCATAAACAAGATATGCACTAAATTTCCATTTATTTAGCAAAATTATCACACATTTGGAATTTGAATGAAATTCATGTGTGTGTTTTTCTGGATTTTGGAAGTTAATCCTAACATTCCATGTGAAAAAGAATTAGCAATACATCACTTTTTGAAGATGGAAAAAAAATAAGTTTGAGGATTGAGTATAAGCCTAAGAAGGAATATCATCTTCATCTGTTATTGCTTTCTGACAAAGATCTGCATAAGTGGGTGCTAAATGAATACTGAAATGTGCCTTTTTGAATTCGCTTTGAATAATGTTGGCAGATGAGATGATGTTGCAGAATGTATTACCTTCTTAAATCAGCAGATGCCAGAGCTAAGTCACTGAACTAAGAAGATCTGATTTCTTTATATTTTTTTATTTAGTAAATATTTGCTGAGGTATTATGCTAGGTACAAGTTTTATCATGACCATACACTTGCTGTACTATTGAGATGTCATTTGACCACTCTGAGACTAGGTTTCCATATTTGTAGAATTAATATAGAGTATATTTTGCCTGTATCATAGCATAGTTATGAGGGTCAAATGGGATACCATGTATTCAAGCAATTTATGTAAGGTAAAGCTTTTTTTTTTTTTGGTCTTTTCTAGGGCCACACCCGTGGCATGTGGAGGTTCCCAAGCTAGGGGTCTAATCAGAGCTGCAGCCGCCGGCCTATGCCAGAGAAACAGCAATGCTGCAACACTGGATCCTTAACCCACTGAGTGAGGCCAGGGATCAAACCCGCAACCTCATGATTCCTAGTCCAATTCATTAACCACTGAGACTACAGGAATTCCATGGTAAAGCTTTAAATATAAAGCTATTATAGTTATTATTTTATGCTATCACATACATAATATAGCTTTTATCATATTAGCTAGTAAAGTAACATTATATTTATAAATAGCATGATAGTTACCTCTTAAGACCAATTCCTAACTACCATAATTTCATACTGCCAAAATATTATAATAATTTGTAACAGTATCATACATTTGGATTCTCCTTTACCATTTTCAGAGTAATTTCAAGTAAATCATCTTTTTTTTTTTTTTTTCTTTTTAGGGCCACAGCTGTGGCATATGGAAGTTCCCAGGCTAGGGGTTGAATTAAAGCTATAGCTATGGCCTATGTGGCCATGGCCACAGCCACAGCAACAAGGGATCTGAGCTGTATCTGAAACCTACACCATAGCTCATGGCAATGCCAGATCCTTAACCCATTGAGCAAGGCCAGAGTTTGACCCTGCATCCCCATGGATACTAGTCTGCTGTGCCACATGGGGGACACCCTCAAGTAAGTCATCTTTATCTTTGCAGCAACAGAGAAGGTAGAATCATCTCCTCTGTTTTATTTTTTTATCCATACATTTCTAGGGATCTACTTTTATATATGATAATTTCTAAACCTAGAGCCAAACTAGCTTTTAAGTGGTACTTGAATAAGCCAGAACTTTTGATTCAATTTATTTCTACCTCAATTTCTTAAAGGATCGCCATAGTGATACATGATACTTGATAGAATAAAGAGCCATCAGATCAGTTTTATTTCCAGCTTTCTGCAAAATGCCTGATGACCATAGAAATCTACAGCAGTGCCTTTCAACATTTTTGGTCCTAAGATTTCTTTACACACTCAAAAATTCTTAAGGACTCTAATGAGATTTATGTCTATAGGTTGTGTCTATCACTCTTAATGTATTAGAAATTAAAACCAAGAAATTTCAAAAATATTTACTGTTTCATTCAAAAACAAGAAATCCATTACATTTTAATGTAAATATTTCTTTTATGAAAAATGGCCATCTTTTCTAAAGCAATAACTATGAGTGAGGAGAATGACATTGTTCTACATTTTTGCAAATCTCTAATGTCTTGTTTAACAGAAAACCAAAGAAATTTCCTAATTGCTTCTACAGTCTGTTACCATATATTGTTTGGTTGAAGTATGTGAGGAAAATCTGGTCTCACACGGACATATAGTTGGAAAAGGGAGCATCTTGCAGAAAGGATTTTGAGGACCTCTAAGTATTCACTAATCACACTTGAAAAATGACTGGTATAGAGTGTGGAGGTTTAAAGGCAGAAGCTTTCGAGTTAGACAGACCTCCTACCTGGGTTTAAATGCGTTGATTGTGTGTCCTTGGATAATTTACTTAAACAATAAGCCACAGTTTCTTCCTCTATGAAAAGATTATAATAATTCCAACTTTATGAGGTTGTTGGAAAGATTCCATTGTTCAATGTATAAAGTGCTTAGCACAGGTCCTGGCATACAGTAAGTGTACAAAAAATAGTAGCTGACTTTTAATGTGTTGGAGAGGGTTTCCTATACCACTTCCCAAACAAACAAAAAAAACCCAAACAAACAAGCAAAAACCAAAAATAATACCACAACAAAAAAGAAGGCCTAGAATAGCCAACCCAACTCACTTGACAGTAAGGCCAGTCTTAGAGGAAATGTTATGAAACTGAAACCAATGGGATCTAATTTTAAAATACGATATCTTATTTTCACTTATTTATTCTCAGTCAATATTCCCACACAATTATGGGTGTTTATAATATGATAACCTAAACAAAAGCTATGGTAGATTTGAACTGAACCATTTAACCTTCACATAATAAAATTCCGTGTTTTGTTCTTGATGAAAAACAGACCAACCTAATAGGCTGAGAGAGTAGTAAATTATTGTGTATCTCCTTTTATAAGACAATATTAGATAACTATACTAAAAATATTTTCTGAAAGCCTAGAATGTAGGAAAGGGGATTCTTACAAGTTGTTTTCATATCGAGCACCCATTCAATATAAACTTCACTGTGCAGAATTCAAAAATGAGTAGCATTTCTGTCTAATGTTTAAGGATTTTTTTTCTCTTATTTTTTGTTTCTACTTGCTAATAGCTTTGTCTGTCCAAAAATAAATTTCCGATTTGTTGTATCTCTAGCATGTATTTTTAAAAATTAAAGACATTTATATATGAACAATGTGTCTTTTCTACTATCCAAGAGAGAACACAAACAACCATCCAGGGTCTGAAATTAGTGGGAAAGTAGCTGCTTGAGAATAACTAAACAGGTTCTTTTGTACATGATCTGATACATGAAATGATTACAGAAAGGTCAGGTTTTGTAAACTCATCTCATTTAACTCTGTTTTCTTGTCCTGTTTTCTGAGGAGAGGATAGACTCGGAATATTCAAAGCCAGCTGAGTAATTCTTCTTGGTGCTCATCTAATGGTTTTAACATTTCAATTTATAGATAACACAAGGAAGTCCTAATAATAATCATAGCAAGAATGTGCTCATAAATATTATGTACTTACTTTGCGCCTTTCGGTGTTTTAAGTATTTTACATATGTGTAATCATTTCACCATCAAAATAACCCTATGTTATTATTCTCATTTTATAGAAGATAGAGACCCAGAGAACATGTGTCAGTGAAGATCATGTCAGAAAAACACAATCCTCTTAAATATTTAAATCAAGAGATAATTCATTGGTTATCCAGGTAATGGAGGAGCACAAAAATAGGGGCAGTGAATTAAATCAGAGTTTAGAAACAGCAAGAAATCATTAGGACTCTAAATTTGGAGAGAAGACGGAAGAAGGCAAGATTTCCAGAGCTTAGGGACCTGCCTCCTGAGGAGGACCTTGAATCAGGGTAGTCCAATCTGTTGAAAACCAGAATTGCCAAAGAGATCTAGTTTAAGGAGATGCCACCCAGAGGGAGAGGGAGAAGGAGAAAGCAGAGTAGTCTGGCTTCTCCTTTTCTCTCATACTCCTATACCCCACCTATGCCTATCCTTGGCCAAATACAATAACATGCAGAGCATGGGACATGGCAGAGATAGTCCTTTCTGTGACTCAGAGCAAAGCAATAGAAATGCAAGGAATGTTCCTGAGAACAAATTGGCAAGAGAGCTGCAGAAGGCTTGAGTAACTTGGCCAAGAGCACAGAGCTGTCAGTCCTTGTGTTGTTCTTTGGGACTTGGATACATGTAGTGATCATATGTCCTGAATAAGGGAGAGAGAGGTTTTGGGAAGTGACGTTAGTTACTTTCTGATATGGGTTTTTTTTTTTTTTTCCTGCCCATACAGGTCATAGGATAATTTCAGGGAAATTTATGCCTACCACTATAGAGGGGAAGAGAGAGAAGAAATGAGAAAGGGTCTAGGACTCTAAGCCATTTTCAGCGTCAGAGTATATGCCTTTGGGCATGTTCAAGGTAAGAGGAACAAGTGATTCATTCAAGAAATGTCCACTTTTGTGCTGGCTCTCAGTTGCTAAAGTGTAGGTTTTTTTTTTTTTTTTTTTTTTAATAGCAGACCTTGCTTTCAAAGTCTACCTTGGGAAGATATAGTTCACATTAGACTACATTCTGTTTTCAATTTTTTAAAACTATTCCCATTGGAAGTGCTAATATTTGCAGGATATATATGTGTGTTAATGTATCTCCTGCTAATCCAAGAGGTTATGGGATGGGGAAGGAAAAATGATATTTGATGGCACATGGGTATGAAAAATAGGATTACATAAAGTAGATATGACTGCTATGAGCTGAATTGTGTCCCCCTAAGATTTCATATGTTGAAATTCCAACCCCTAGCACCTCAGAATGTGACCCTACTGGGAGATAAGGTCTTTAAGGAGGTGATGAAGTTAAAATAAAGCTGTTGGAGTGGGGCCCTCATCCTATGACTGTCCCTTGTAAAAAGAAGAGACACCAGAGGAGGACCTTGAATCAGGGTAGGCCAATCTGGTGAAGGCAGACATTTGTGGAGGCATCAGGAGGTGGCATCTGCAAGCCCAGGGGAGAGGCAGCAGGAAAAACCAACCCTGCTGGTACCTTGATCTTTGACTGCCAGCCTCCAGAACTGTGAGAAAATAAATTTCTGTTGTTTAAGCCACTCAGTCTGTGGTATTTTGTTATGGCTGACCTAGCAAACTGATACACTGATCAAAGAAGCAACACCTGGAGACTCTCAGTGGGTGAGGCACCACTGATGGTGGAAGAGATTGGAAATGATTTTGTTCTTTTTTTTAAAATCTTATAAAACAATATGGCTGCCAGGACCACAAAGCTGTCCTACTGGAATTAGCTGGAATTAGACATGCACTGTAAAGTCATAAATAAATTTGTTTTCTCTCCTTTGTGGTTGCCCACTTAATAAGCATATTATTGTGCATGTATAAGGCAGAAAGTACTCTTACAGGTTCCAATTTCTGAACACTCTATCACTGAATGGTGCGCTTGTGACATCATAGAAATCCTTCTCTTTGAATGATTGCTTATAGTTCTCTTATTGGTGGAAAGAAAATTATGCCATAATGTCCATACACCTAAAAAAACCCCATAATTCCAATTTGCTCTGAAACATTTAAAAAACATTCTTTTGCTGTGGAAATTGTTTACATCTACCCTGTAAATTGAATGTTTCCACATTTTTCTTGTCTTACAAATGTGATTTGGTAACACATTAGACTTTGGGTGTCCAGAAATAGATTTTCAAACCCTTTCTACACAAAGAGAAATAAAGTCAAGATAGAATAATATGAATTTCCTTGGTTCATATATTAGACACAATACTGAATATTGTTAGAAACATCATTTTGATCCAAAATAGAAAAATAGATTAAACATTTAATTTTATATGAAATCCTTCACTTTACCTGTTTAACTAAGTGTCAACAATCTGGAGCAATGCAATAATTTAGAAATTATTAAATAATGTAATGAGGATACATAATTCCAACAACTATCCATATTAAGGCTAACTCATGAACAGCAAAACTAACATTGTGCTATCTGGCAATGGGTCTTTTGTGCACATTTATCTCAAATATTCAAATTTTCATCATCTATTTATTCCAGCTGTATGTTTTCTACACAAACAAAACAACCCCCCTAAAAAAAAAGAAACACCCAAAACCAAACAAATCTACAGGGGAACTTGAAATTTACTTCTCAAAGTTCTACAAAACCATAATTAAGATTTTAAAAAAAAGGAACTGGGAAACCATCAGAAGTAATCTAGGAATGAATGATCAAAGTGGGCAAGTACAAACTACTCTATAAAGAGCTTTATTTGATAACTATATAATAATCACTGGTAAGATAATTTTTTTGTGTGTGGAACTAAAAAATCTAACTCAGAGGAACATTCATTGCCAAATTTTAGAAAATTAACTTTTGTATCTGGCAATATCGTTTTTAAACCACAGTACTAGTTTTTTTTAATGTTAAATTTAACTTACATTCAGATATTGTGAATCAGATTTTTAAAAATCTATAAAACAAAGAAGCAAAGTTGATATGTTGGAAAGAATATTCATCAATAAATGAGGAGAAAATGAACTCTAGTATGCATTCATTCACAAGTCACCCTCTTTGGGTCTCAGTGTTCTCATAAAAATTTTGTTCATTCTGTCAGAACTGTTACATTATTCCTAAAATTCTGGGTTTCCAGCCATTTCACAACTTTCCAAATTCTTCTGGCAGAAATGTAAGATAGCAATAAAATAAAATTTGTAATCTGTCAAGATCAAATGAGCAAATAAACATGAAGATGCAAGGGAAAGACCTCAAAAGGTGGTTGAAAACATCTAAGGTGCAGAGTAAAGCCAGTTTGTAAAGTGTAGAGATCGATTACAAAAGCTTAGGAGTTACTGTGATCCATGATTATTAAATATAACCAGATAATATTTCAGTGATCATGTGCCAAACTTGCTTTTCTTTCAAATTAAAAATTTTACCTACATTTGCATATTTGTGTATTATATTTGTGACAATATGCACTGATTATTCTTTCCCTTCCACTGCTGCACCCTCATATCCTATCCCCACATTAGCTAGTGAAACAAGATATTTTTGAGACTAGAGATTGCTTTCTTAAAAGTAGGTTTTCCATACAATTCCATATATAGTCAGGTATTCCAAGCAGGGTGTTTGATAATTTGCTTGGCAACTGGGACATTAGATGATGTACCATCTAGACAGTGACTATATTTCATTTACATCAAATTATCGGAAAATTAACCTTATTTCTCAGAGCCTAGCAGTGACTGGCACATAATGGAATGAAAGAAGTAGACAAAGAATATCAATATTCATTTATATAATGATTACTTAAGGAGAAATGTACATTCTAGCATAAAAACTTCTGACAGCCTTTTGCTTAAATTACACTTGACTCTTCCCTACGGGCAAGTTTACTGCTAGTGAAATTCCTAGAAAGGCCTGGGGAGAAAAGACTGGAGATACAGAAAGGAGCCAGGATTCCGGACACAAGGCGTTTGGGGGACGTTACGGGGCTAGCAGGAAAACGTTTGGTCCTGGAGGAGTTCAGAAACCCAGCAGTCCGACAAACCCAGGGCACAGAGACGAACGCTGCCCTCGGGCCTCGGCTGGAAGCTTTGCAGAGCCAAGCGAAGGCGTCGCGCAACCTGCCGCAGGGGCAGCTCCGAGGCCCGGCCCGCGTGGCGTTTCCCCGCCCCGCCCCGGGAGCGGCGTGATGGGGGCGTGCTCCCGGGCGGCCCCGCCCCCGCCCCGCCGCCCTGTGGGTCACAATGTAGGGTTAGGGCGGCCGGCGGGCGGGGCTCGGCGGGGGAGGAGCTGCCGGGCGGGGGCGGTGACGGCGGCTGGGGGAGGGGAAGGGAGGAGGAGTCGCGGAGGGAGGAGGACAGCGCCATTCCGGCCGGCCGCTCCCTCTGTCCCCTCTCCCTTCCCCGCAGTAGCCTGCAAGCCGCCAGTGAAGGAGCGCGCGCGCGCGCGCCCGTGACGCGCCCGGGCTTGCTTGCGCCCTCCCGCGCCCCAGCGTCGGCCGCCAGCTCATGGCCCGGGCCGGGGCCGACGAGCCGCGGTAAGGCGGGCCGCGCGGAGTCGTGGGGCCGCCGCCGTGGGCCCTCCCTGTCCGCACCTCGCCGCCAGCCCCCGGTGCCCGCGCACGCCGGCCGCCATCGCCTTCGCGCCTGGCTGGCGGGGGCGCTGTTTTCCCCCGCCGTCCGCGCCGCTCCCTGGAGTTCGGCGGAGCGCGGCTGCCAGGGCCGGCGGAGGCACGAGGAGCCGGACCCCGTTGCCTGTGTCGCCGCCGGCGCCGCGGGGGCCATGACCGTGGAGCAGAACGTGCTGCAGCAGAGCGCGGCGCAGAAGGTGAGGCGAGCCCGCGAGCCGGCGCGGCCCAGCCCGGCTCCTCCTTCCGACGTGCCGCCTGGCCCGCCTCGGCTGGGAGCTCCCCGGTCTCCCTCGCCGCCGCCCCGGCCTCGGCTGCCGCGGCGTCCCCCCCGTTCCCCGCCGCCCTACCCTTCTTGGGGGCGAAGCGCCCAGTTCCGGGCTGTGTGTGGAAAGCGAGGTGTAGTTAGCGGGTTTCACTCCAGTTCCTTCTCGCCGATTGTTTTCCTGTAACAGACGGTGCCGGGTATTTATTGAGAGCGACCTCGCATTCCTGCACTCCTCTCTCTGACTTCTTAATTAAACTTTATCTTCCTCCTCTTTAAAAAAGAAGAAATAGCCAGGTTGTCACCCTTTCCGAACACAGTTTTTATTTTCAAGGGAGGAGCATTCCAGGCCTGCTATTTTGCAAAAAGGTCTCCACCAGAATTGAATTGCCTGCCTGGCGGGGCAGGTACGTTAACCAGGTGGATTCAATGTAAAAGTAGAGGATTTGGTTCGTTCCCTTTTTTCTTTTCTTTTTCTTTGTTATGTTTCTTTTTTTCTCCCTGAATATAGAAACTGGCCATGTTTAGTCCAGGAATCGTTTGTCCCCTAAGTTTGACCTTGTAACACATTCAAATGGTCACTCACTTAAGTTAAAAAAAAAAATGTGGGTTTGTGAAGCTTCAGATCTTCTACAGTAAGCAGTGAGAGATGCTTTTTTTTTTTTCCCCCTAGATTTTGCTTTCCGAATCTCAAATGCACTATCATGGCTTGCACCATATCCAGAAGAGTAGTTGGCTATGACTTAATTTTTTTTTTTTTTTGATCATTTGTGTGAAAAGCGTTTTGGGCAAAAGGAAAACATTGCTTTACTCGACTTGAAATTATGGGGGTAACCAGGGTTTACTGGGAGTAGCTACTAAAACCTGTATCTGGTTTTTCTGGAAGAGGAGTGGATGCCCCACCCTGTTGTAGTTGGGGCATAGCTATATCCTATCTGTGCTTGATTTTAGAATAAAGCCTGCTGTCCTAAAATGAACACTGTGTGTACTCACAGCTTGCTGAATTTTTGCTTTGAGATTATTTTTAGAATTTCATGATAGTACTTGAGGTAATTGAAGATGCTTAAGAATTTTGGAAAGCAAGGATAGTGCATTGTTATTTTAGGCACTTTGGGAAAGTTGTCTTTGGAACTCGTGTGTTAGTTAACTGTTACTGGTAAATTTAGCAGATTATTACAGACTGCAGTTTATTTACTGTGAATTTCGTGAACAGTGTCTCCGAATCCCGTCTATTTTGTTTTGAATGCCTTAAATTTTAGTTTTCGATGTTGAGAATATGACAAAGTGTTAATACTTAATGGAGGATCTTATTGGTCATATATATACTAAGCAATATTTAAGAGGTTTGGTGTTGTTTCTGTTTATGGTTCTCTTCGGTGTTGAATATTCAGGCCTTTTTGTTTCATAGTGGACAATATAGCTCATATTTTTTGTATCTCTTAAATTTGAACAATAGCAAGAAGTTTGTGAGTTTATTACATTGATTTTGGACTAAAATACTTCTTTAGCATAGAATTAGATAAGCAGATCTGTCTGCTTGAGCGCTTTATGCATAAAGTTGTGAATAGAGTCAAATTACTGAAAGTGATCTTGGCCATCAAGTCCAGTTTCCTAGTTTAATGAGTCCTTTCCTTACACAAAAGGAGTGGTTGTTAGTCCAAAATATTACCATTATGATGCTGTTTTTAGTGTGTGTGTGTCAGATCATATTGATATTGTGGACATTTTTTAAGAGCAATATAATTGCATTCATTTTTATACTTGCATCCTGGTATTTTTTTTTTAAAGCAACATTTAGTGTGTTTGCTTTCCATATTAATATACTATTATTTTGCTACTTATATTAGAAATAATTAAAAATACTTATATAGGTCCAAATACTTTAAACCATCTACTTCAAATAAATTGATAGTTTTGAATCCACCAAGCTAGTGACTAGGAGGTGGACTTCAAGCTGGTAACTAGGAAGTGAACTTTAGAAGAAACAAAAGTGAAACTCCTTGTTTTTAAATTAGAAACTTTATGAATGATCATTAAAACCAGACGTGTCTGGTGCATATTGCATAGAATTTTAGCCTATTTTATGCTCTCCTTAAAAAAAATTGAGTGTTGTGTGCTCATGTGTAATATTAGCTTTATATGGAGAACTATATTCCGTTAGTTGGAACAGTTTCCTATTTTTCAAGATTCTTTTTATTCTGTTTCTGAAGGATGTATGATTAGTAATAATCTAAAAAAAAAAAAAAGCACAGCACTCATAGGTCTTTTGTTCACCTACACAGTAGCTTGTCACAGTGTAACATAAAGCAGTGACTGTCTTTTCCTCTAATGTATTCTTTGCTTGATTGCTCAAGTTTGGCCATGGCAGAGAGTTGAGATGTAGTGAAACTGCAGAGAGCTGCTTTTCTGAGGTTTAAGCTAATAGAGGTGAGGTGGAGTTGGTGGCAGATTGGCTATAGTTAAATCTTGTCATTATTTTGGTCTTGAACATGTCTCTTCAGCCTTTGTGCTTGATATTTACTTAAGAGTAGGAGCCTTACAGCTCTGAAATTTGATTCATAGATTTAGCTTCCAAATAAGGATTATTTAGGGCAGCAATATTGAAGGCTTCCTCCCAGGGACCAAATTAATTTGTAGAGTGACGTGAATTGGATACTATTTACATTAACTATATCCTTTTGAGTTGAATGAAATAGAAGTTTCATAAAGGCCAGTGTTGTGCTTATTTTGTTTCACCCTAAGGCTTAGAGCAGCTCTTTGCACAGAGTGGGTTTCAGTAAATATTTGATGAATGAAATAATGAGTGAGGGTTTTCTAAAAGGAATGCAAGAGCAGGGGTTGTTTTCGTTCTCTGACTGAATGTCTTGATTTAACATTGAGAAACAGTGAAAGCTCGAAACCGTGGACAACTGTTGGAATATAGGCAGTGTAGTGGAAAGACTAGTAGGAGGGGTTGATCTAAATTAAATCACCTTTGTATGACATTGGGCAGGTCATTAAATGCCTCCGAATCTTCTTTTTAAGCCTTAAAGTTAGTATGATTAGACACGAGCAGATTTTTTTTTTTAGATTTGAGTGTTTAGTGGAGCTAAGCATGCATTTATTCTAGACAGAGAGGATAAAAAAGAAATAGAGGATGGAGGCAGAATCTTATGGATCAACAGTCAACTTTCACTTAGTTATACTGGGGGTTTAGGTGGGAAGGATGTCACAGATTAAGCAAATTAAGAGTCAAAACGAAACTTGAAAAAAAATACAAGCTGAATTCAGGGTAAATTTCTTAGTTAATGTATTTTTTAATAGGGTATTATCTAAAGCTATAAAATTACAGTATTTCAAGGGATAGTTAACATTATATAAATCACTATAAACATTACATAAAATGGATATTCTTTAGTATTAAATAGTTGGTTATCTTGTTACCTACTAGCCTAAGACTTGGTTTTCAGAAAGAAAGGGATCCTGCTTCTCATTCCCTTTTTACTCCTTCCTTTTCTCACCTAATTTTGATTTGTGTACTAGGATTGTATCCAGCTGCCTTAATGCAGTCTCATTAGCTCCAGTATTCTGTTGATTTTCTTCAGTATTCTTTGTATGAATATCATTTGCAAATAATTATCTTTCTGACCCCTTCTTTGTCAATTTTAATACCTATTTTTCATATTTTATTATTTTAGCTAAGATTACAGAATACTATTAGGGTTGTTAGGTTCTATTATGTATTGTTTCATTGTGATATGAAATATCCTTATAGATCTAAGTTTTTAATTATTTTGAAATTAGGTTTTGGTGTTGACTAGCAAATGTCTTTTTAAAAATTTTTGCAACCACTGATACAATATTTTATGTCAATAATAAGAACTACTGTAATAGATAACATACAGAATATTTACTGTGTGCTTTTAAGAAATTGTGCTGAAAGCTTTATAACTTTTTTTTTTTTCTTTTAATCTTCCTAACCATCTTTTTAGGTGAACACTTTTTTTTCCTCCATGTCCTGGTTGAGGAAGTAGTATTAGAGACATTAAGAACTTTCATTATGAGATTTAAAATAAGGGTCACTAGGCTCAGGGGCTTCTGCCATTAACCATTAATTTGTATTGCTTTCTGGTAAAATCACATTTAGTCATGATGCCTCCATATTCAATGTACTAAATTATAATCTACAATGGTAGAATCTCCTTTCTTAAATAAGGTTGGTTACAAGGTTTGCTTGTGTGTATATGGTCTATTAAGATAAGCTTAGTTCATAAGAGCATTAGAAAGCTTTTGTCTTTTCCTATGCTTTTGGAATTGTTTGGTGTAGTATTAGATTAAACTATTCAAAATTGGTAATGTTTAACCACTTTTGATTTTTTAACCTAAGTACTTGTTACTTTGAAGTTTTGATGAGTATGACTATATCAGCCTATTTTATTTTGAGCAAGTTTCAGAAGCTTTCCAAATTTTGACTATGATCTTTTAAACATTTTCTTTTGTTATTTAAAGGCTTTTTTCCCTTTTACTCTCTAAAGTGTTGCATTTTTAAAACTGTTGACTTTTAATTTCAACACAACAGGTTCAGAGAATATGATTTGTAACAGTTTTAAGAATTTCTGAAGAATTTCTTATGACTAAGTACATGAGGTTTTAATGTTATTAAAAGAATGTGTATTCTTTGAAAGTTACAAAGTTCTGTTAAATGAACACTTACAGTGTGATTTGAATGTGTCATTTTTTTCTTTATCTTAAATTCTGAGAGATGTTGTCTCTACTTTTAATGTAATTTCATCAAATTATCTTTGTATTTCTAATGAACCTAATCCAAACTTGTTTTTGATGGTCTTTTAGTAAGATTTCATTGTTTGCATATATAGTGCGTTTAATACTTTTAAAGCAAGTTTAATACTTTTTACTGCCATTTGACTCATTTATTTAAAGAGTTTTTTCTGCTCTTTTAGTTTTAAACAAATATATTTAAACATATACTTTTTCTGATAGTATAAATAATTATTTTCCCTCCTTCCCTGTGTTCCTAATAAGATCAGATTGTTAAGCATATTTTTACTAAAATACCGCATTTTTCATTTTGTCGGAAGAATTCAGAATTGTAGTTTTATTTATTTATTTATTTATTTTTTGTCTTTTGAGGGCCGCACCTGAGGCATATGAAGGGTTCCCAGGCTAGGGGTCTAATCGGAGCTATAGCTGCTGGCCTATGCCACAGCGACAGCAACACCAAGTCCGAGCCACATCTGTGACCTATACCACAGCTCATGGCAGTGCTGGATCCTTAACCCACAGAGTGAGGCTAGGGATCACACCCGCAACCTCATGGTTCCTAGACAAATTCATTTCCCTGGATCCCGGAATTGTAGTTTTAAATGATGGCATTTTAAATGTCTTAAGGTGTACTTTACATCAAAAATACTACTTGCATTACACATTAGTAGCTAATTAGTTTTTAAAAATAGCTAATAGGTGTTTAATGTTAACTATGATTTTCTGTGAAGTATAATACTATTTTATTTTGTAGATAAGTTAACTTTTTTTTTTTTGGTCGTTTTAGGGGTGCCTCAGCAGCATATGGAGGTTCCCAGGTTAGGGGTTGAATCAGAGCTGTAGCTGCCGGCCTACGCCACAGCCACAGCAACAGCAACACCACATCCAGGCCAAGTCTGCAACCTACACCACAGCTCATGGCAATGCCAGATCCTTAACCCACTGAGCAAGGCCAGGGATCAAACATGTGTCCTTATGGATCCTAGCTCAGTTCATTAACCTCTGAGCCACGACGGAAACTCCGATAAGTTAACTCTTTATGTAAGCTTATAAGATTTCCTCTTTGATTTTAGTATCCACAAATTGTGTGTGTGTGTGTGTGTGTGTGTGTGTTTAACAGTTCTGGCGGCAAAGATTTTTTTTTTTTTTTTTGGTCTTGTTGTTGTTGTTGCTATTTCTTGGGCCGCTCCCGCGGCATATGGAGGTTCCCAGGCTAGGGGTCGAATCGGAGCCATAGCCACCA
The DNA here is from genome assembly GCF_016906955.1 of Phacochoerus africanus. Taxonomy (NCBI): domain Eukaryota; kingdom Metazoa; phylum Chordata; class Mammalia; order Artiodactyla; family Suidae; genus Phacochoerus; species Phacochoerus africanus. The sequence continues at coordinate 260,632,785 of NC_062544.1, forward strand.
GTCTACACCAGAGCCACAGCAACGCGCGATCCGAGCCGCCTCTGCAACCTACACCACAGCTCACGGCAACGCTGGATTGTTAACCCACTGAGCAAGGGCAGGGACCGAACCCGCAACCTCATGGTTCCTAGTCGGATTCGTTAACCACTGCGCCACGACGGGAACTCCGAAAGATTTTTTTTCATCTGAAAACTTTAGTGTTGTTCTTAGGAAAAAAAAAAAAAACCCTCCCCCCAAAAAAATATATATATACATATTTATATATAAGAACTGTTGTTCCTTTTATCTTCCTTCTAAAACATTATTTGAATATTAGATACCATTCATCTTCTTCGCTTCAAATTTTTTTAATAATTTCTTTCTCTCCCTTTTTATTCTATGTGCTAGGTTAACTTCTTACTTTGTCTAAATTATTACTTTTGTAATGCCCATTCTATATTTACTACCTCCGTAGGTGATCAGATACTTTTTTGAGGGGGGTTGTTTTAGTAATCATTGGTCCCGAAGGGCACAGAATCGAATTAATTATAAACGGCTCATGATAAGCTATCTATGCAAATCTGTTTTCATTTATTTATGAAATAGCTTATTAATCTTTAATGATGAGCACATATTGAACCCACTACTTAAAAGCTAGAACTTTGACAGTAAGATACATCTAACCATAAAGTCCCCTCTCCCCATCTCCCTGTTTTCACTTGAGATTGTAATCATCTTGAATCTTGGCTTCATTCTCCCCTTAGTTTCCTTTTTAATCACTTCTCTGAATTTCCGAAGGTATATATTTTAGTTATTTTAACTTTAGAAATTTTTCACCTTGATATGTAAATGAAATTCATCTGTGTACTAAAAGTTAAGCTTGCAATATCTAGATGATATAACGTCTGCACTTAATTTTTGTACTCTGTGTGAGATAGGGATCCAGTTTAATTTTAATTGCATATATGATTTTTTGTTGTTTATGTTGCCTTACTGAAAAGTTAATGCTCTCCCCAACTCAACTGACATACCATCTCTGTCATATATAATCGCGTTATGGCAAGTGTTGTTTTTAATCCTGTGCTATTTTTTTCAATTATTCATTTTGCGAATGCCATCATCTCTTCATTGCCATGGCTTCATAATAATGTCTATTACTGGAAAAGTAAGTTTTCCTCTCTTCTTCCAAAATGTCATGGTACTTTATCTTCCTTAGAAAGTTTAGAATAATTTTGCCATGTTCTCTTAAAAAACCCCATTTGAGTTTTTAAGTAATTTTATTGAATCTATAGGCCAATTTGGGATCATTAACGTCTTTATGATATTGAGCATTTCTATCCATGAACAGATTATACTCTTTCTTTTATTTAGGTCTTCTTTCATATTTTTATTCAGTTGATAATTTTAGCAGTAGAATTCTTACATATTATTTTTCCTTTATAGTTGATCATTTCTGATAACAATTTGTGGTGCTTTAAAGTATTTGTTATTTATTACTGGTGTGTACAAATGCAGCTGGATTTTGTACATTGATCTTATATCCAGCCACCTTGTTAAAATGTATTCTATTATTTTTTCAGAGATTATTTTGGATTTTTTACATAAAAGATCATATCATAAATCATAACGCTTATTTATTTCCATTTTTTATGCCTGTAATTTCATTTTTTCTTATACTAGGTAAAATGATAGTGAGGTTTTTTTTTTTTGTTTATTGCTCATTTAAAGGACATTTCCTTACTTTGGAGCTGATACACTTCTAAAGTATTTCTCTTGGGTAAATACATAAGATATTGCTGAATGGTTAATTCAGAGGGTTGTACCATTGTACATTCCAGTCAGTAGTATATGGGAGTTCCACTTGGTCTACATTTTTGTCAGCATTTGGTATTTTCAACTTTTATGTTTTTGCTATTTTGGTGAATATGCTGTGGTATCTTGTGTTAATATGTATTTCCCTAATGACTAATGGTTTTGAACATCTTCTGCTTATTCGCCATTTTTGGATGATTTTTAAGTATTGCTTCTTATATATTATTTAGTTTTATATTCTCCCAGAATCAGCAATAACAAAAGCTGCTTATTCTTCCAAGTGTAAAAATGGAAAACACGTTAAAGATGTTGCTAGAGGTAAAACATTTAGGAGCAGGTACTGATATGCTTAGAAAACAAAATGAAATTGCACAGCTGTTTTTCTTTAATTTCATATTTTTAAAATAAATACCTCATAAAAAGTCTCACTGCTGAAAAATGAAAAGCCTTTTCTTTTTCATGCCTCAAACTACCGCTAATCTGTTTAATAATTAATTAAACACACAAGAATAATCTTAATGAGGTGTATTTTGTTCCATAGGTTACACAAATACTTTCACCTTGTAGTAGGCTTGGATGTTGGCGAGAACTTGGGGCAACCAGTGACAGGGTGGGATGAACCATGGACAGCTAAGCAGTTGAGCAGAGAAAGACTTTTTTATGATTTTTGGTCCACAAGAGAACAAGAAAGAAGAGGAGCTTGTTTTGAATTAGAAACTCCTTATTTGTTGGGTTTTTGTTGGTGGCGTTAGCCTGAAAGTGAGTCTGTTGGGGTGGATGGCACTAGCTTTGAGGGCAGGATTGGCTGCCAGCCTGAGAGCTAGGTCCTTCATGAGGAGGAAGGATGTGGGGGAGGAGTGTGGAGAGAGAGACTAGGAATGAAGAACCGTTAGTGGCCAGATTCTGTTGCTGTGGTAACACTAATGTGAGAACCAACCACACACTTGTATATACACATGTTTATGCATCATAATTTGTGCCAGAATACATGCAAAATTAAATACTCATTTCTTTGAAATGGAGCTACAGAAGCAGGCTTGGGCTGGAGGTGTGGGGCTTGCTGTCTCTGAGTCCTCTGAGCTGGTCTTGGTGTGTCAGTGGTAGAGCCCCATAAATCTTCCCATGAGGCCTTAGAGAAAGACCTTGGGACAGAGCAGGGCCAAGGAAGAGGACTGAAAGGAAATCTGCAGGAGTCCACTGCCTCAGGTTTAAAATGACCAGTGTCTGGAGGAAAGAAGCAGTTCTGTGCACTGGCCTCTTGAAGTTATGGACACCTTTGTGTCTATTGTAGTTGAGCCATACCGATTTTCAGAGCTGACCTCTGGGCTTTCCCACTGGGGCTGGGACTTCAAGTTGATAATAAGACTGCAGATCTAATAGAACTGACAGTAGTTCATTCTTGCTGATGGCATCAGAGAGGGAACACCGGCACATCTGAGTATGGGAGGCTGTGGTGGGATAGAGAAGGCAATCTGTGACATGGCTGAAGTCAGCTCTGTGGTAGTCACTGGGTAGGGGGCCCAGGTTTCTGTGGACAGGGAGGTCAGAGCAGCCCACCCAGGGAGTGGCATTCTGTGTGAGGAGATGTGGTCTTAGGGCCCTGTGGACATTGGTGTTATTTGGCGTTGCCATTAGCTTACTTTGCTTGGCTTGGGCAAATTCTAGCCTCAGGGTCTACAGTTTTGAGATGGAAGGTGTACCTTCTGTGCATTTTTGGCTGTTCTGGTGGTGGTGATCAGGGACCCTTTATCCCCCTTAAAGTACAGGCAGAGCAAGGGGAGCTTGCTGGGTTTAATGAAGGGAGGGGGCTGACTAATAGTGCCTTTGTTCTCCTCTTCCTCCTGTTTTGTAAGGGGTCTGAGGGGGCCTTCAAAGGAGGTGAGGGTTATGGGGCTGTGTAGGAGTGGGAGACGGGCAGGGAGAATGGTGGGGAAGTACTGGGAACTTGCTGCCTCAGTCTTTTCATTTACTGCTCATTTTTCTATCTTCTACAGGTATTGTATATCTTGCTCTTCAGTTGTAGGAAGGTATATATTCTGAATGTCTTATGTGTATATTTTCTCTCTCAGAGTGTAGCTTGTGTTTTCATTTTATCATCAAAGTATTTTAACACGAAGTTCATTGTACCATTTTTCTTTTACTGTTAGTGTTTTAACCTATTTTTTGAACCCTAGTTCACAATATTTTTTTTTAACCTATGTTTACTTGTAAAATGTTTTCTTTCTTTCTTTTTTTTTTTTGTCTTTTTGCTATTTCTTGGGCCACTCCCGCGGCATATGGAGGTTCCCAGGCTAGGGGTCTAATCGGAGCCATAGCCACCAGCCCACACCAGAGCCACAGCAACGCAGGATCCGAGCCGTGTCTGCAACCTACACCACAGCTCATGGCAACGCCGGATCCTTAACCCACTGAGCAAAGGCAGGGACCGAACCCGAAACCTCATGGTTCCTAGTCGGATTCGTTAACCACTGCGCCACCACGGGAACTCCTAAAATGTTTTCTTATTTTAGCTTTTATATTTATATTTTAGCTTTTATTTTTATATTTTATGATCTACTTGGAGTTGTGTGTGCTCTGGGGTGTAAATTCAAGGTTTATATGAAATAAATGAACCTAATGTTGTAGTTCATTTATGCTTATGGTTACACCAGAACTTAACCATTTTGCTGTTGAAACCTAATTGGTTATCTTTCTATATGTTTATGGACCATTGAGATTTTTTTGTGTGTGGTGAAATTCACCTTTGTTTTAATGTTTTTTTTCTTTTGGGTTATGTTACTTTTTTCTTCTTGATTTGAAGGAGTTCTTTATGGTCTAGATACTACTTTTCTTTTTCACTGCTTATATATTTTGCAAAAATATTTTCTCATTTTCCAGGTGTCTTTTTATTCCTTTTATGTTGTCCTTTCATGTAAGACCCCTTATTGATATAGTTGCATACATAATTAATTTCCTTTATTTTCGATCTTTCATACCTGCTTCATAAAATGATATTCTCTTTTATTGCCCTATAATCTTTTTATTGTTTTGCTTTCAGTATTTATCTTATTACACTTGGATTTGAATTTCACATGTTTGAATAGGTGTCCAAATTCATTTTCTCTTTTGGAGAGACAGTGACTTTATTGAAAAGTTTCTTCTCCTTTCCATTAATACTTGACTTAATGGCAGTATTTTTATCCTTGTGTCGGGCTGTTTTAAAGGAAAACGGGTTTGAGGGACGGTCTCTTGAACTAAAGTATTTTTATTACAGTTTTACTGAAGCTTGCATAAATATAAACTAGGCAAACATTTATTATGTTCTATTATGTGCTAAAACCAAAAACCAACTGATAACTTAGATGTAACAAAAATAAAAGACTTAATTTGACAGATAATAGTATTTTATAGACACTAACTTGGCAATTGCATCTTCAATGAAGGAAATTAATATATGTGTATTAGGGTGTTCTTGTAATATATTATTATTAAATTTTTGGAATAGATTTTATTGATGTTGTCATCTTCATTCCACCTGTGACCCTGGTACTTACTTGATAGCCATTGTCTCAGCCTTTTTGTTGTCAAGTCTTCAAAAATGTGCTTCCAAGTTTGATCATAAACAATTTTTTTTTTTTTTGCTATTGCTCAGGAAATTTAATTATTCTAGTATTCCTTAAGCTGAGTGTTGAACTGAACAGGTTGTGTGATTTAGTGTAGAGTGGAATACACTCGCTGTGAATAAGAGGAAACAGTTATAGCTTACTTTTAAGTTAGTACCAGATAAGTATTTTTTTATTGGAATTTGTGAGTATTTTGTCTGTGAACATGTCTTAGAGCCTGGATAATCAGGTGAGATACTGCTGTGCAGTGTGATAACTGCTTTGCAGACACCATGGGACAGCATTATTGTACTGGAGTAATAATTGTGTTATAATTATTGCCACCTCCCTTAGGAATTGTACTTTGTCATGATGAAGGTTTTAAAGTGTGCTGCCAAAAATCTTTAGTATTTGAACACATAGTATAAACATGAAGACGTGGAGAAGTGATAGGTAAGAAGACAGTAGCAAGTAGGCCTAGCTGTGAGGCAAGATTTTTGTCAGCTTGTGAGCTTTTGCTGTGTGAACTTTCAGTACATATATTAAGTTATTTACATTTGGGCTTTACAGCGTGGTAAAATACAGCTAATACAATAGTCAAAAGTTTTACTTTTAAATAGTTTTGATATTCTGCTTTCTTTGCAAGCTTTGAGAGATGATATAGTTTCTCTATCATATATGTTCATTACTACACTGTTAGTACTTTCAAAAAAAAATTACACCCTCATATAAACTCTTGTTTCACGTTTTCAGTTGCCTCATTATCATGTCCATCCATTCATTTGTCCTTTGTGTTAAGCAGATTGAGAAATAAATAAACATACTATAATAAAGCTTGTGGTAGTGAGGGCCAGAAATGCATACATTATATTAGAAGTTAAGTGAAATATTTATAGGATGTGTTGGTAGGACCAAGGAGAGGCTCTAAGGAGAGGATTCACTGTCTTTGGTATGCTATTGAGATAACTCCTTGTTGGGGGGCTGAATAGCTTCAGGATGGGGGCTGTGCCTCAGAAAAACAAACCACTATGATTAGAGAGTTAGAACTTTGAGCCCACTTTCCAGTCAAAGGAGGGGAGAGAGGCTAGAGGTTGAGCTTAGTTACCAGTGGTCAATGATTTAATCGATCACACCTATATAATGAAATCTCTGGTGCTTTATATACTTTTAGTAAGTGTTCAGTAAGTGTTAGCTCTGGGATTGAACTTATACATGGTAAATTTTTCATCCCTCATTGTCATTGAGACTTACTCTCTTAAAAATACAAAATTACCTCAAAAATATATTATTAGAATATAAAAATTGCTTTTAAGGAAGTTGAGTAAGGGTCCAGTAGGACACAGAAACTTGACAGTAATTTAAACAGGGAAGGTTTAATACAAAGAAGTGTTGACTAGTAATAGATGATTATCTACTCAAGGGTAAAGAGAACTCTAAAGAATAAAGGAAGGAATAAATTTGGGAGAGATCTTCCCAAGCCCCAAGACTGAGATTCAGTTCTTGTTGGAGAGGGGGTCATTGAAGCTTACTTAGATGGAGGGCAAGTTTACTGAGGTGCTGGAGGCTGCACAGTTCTGCAGATGGCTGTCTTATGGGTCTCGGAAAGAAAGTCGTATAGAGCAGAGGCCTCATTAAACCTAGCACTGTATCTAGAAGGATGGAGTTTCTAATAGTAGAGTGTATTATGTAATTTGTATGACTACAAATTGTATTTACTTTAAGGAATTTTTTGTGACACACATAGCTGCAAGGAATTATGTAGAATTCTAGTTTGAAAGTTCTATTTAGAGCATGCTTATTTTGTTTTATTAGTATAAGGAATTTTGGTTTTGGACTGAAAATTAATTATGAAAATTTAAGCACCAAAACCAAGAAATACATAAAGATTTAATTGGACAAGAGAGAGATATATTAGGAATCAGCCAGATTATCAGCATCAAAACAAATTAAATACATATTTTATTTAAACCACAGAATCACAGCTCAAGGATATGATTTGATTCACAAAAGTTTTGTTTACCCACTTTTTTCCAGCATATAGCCATTCTAATTTGAAAACACACTGTTCCAAAAGATTTTGCAAGTTGGGTTTGGAACTCTAAATGCACGTTCCCATAGAAACCATATTTCAATGGCTTAGGTTCTTATTTGGCCTAGAAATGTATTTAACTCTGTGTGAAGTTAGCTTATAGTGCTCTGTAACAATATTTTTGGGGAAAATTGCATTTAGAGTTTCTATTTCTGAGCATGTCTTTTATCTGCCAGTTAATAGGGATGGAGGATTCTGTTGGGGCATGGTCATCATGCAGGTGTCAGACTGGTCAAAGGGTTAGAGTGGCAGGTAGAGATATGAAGGCTGAGGTGAGGAAGGATGGACACATATTTATTGGGGATGAACAAAGTCTCTCATTTCTTTTTTTTTTTGGATTATGTAATGATTATGATTTAGTTCTGGGATTCTATTAAAAAAAACTAGGAAGAGACTCCTTAAGTTGATAATCTCTGGCATTTCTAAGCCTCCATATAAATAATGAATTAAAAAAATGTACTTGTAGGTTTATACACCCATGGAGGTGTATGATTAATTTATTTTAATACCAAAATGCTTTTATCCCAGAAAGACTGAGATAAACCGTGACCCTGGCAGTAGAAAATACAGGATACCCCAACTATTTATGAGGTTAGTAGGTAGATTATTTGGAATTGAGAATTTCAGCAGTATTGTCCTGTGTGCTCCTTCAGGCAGGTTTGACAGGATCAGAACTAGGAAACAAAGCCTTTTGTGAACATCTAGATGCAATGTAGGAGAGTGTAGGAAGTTTGCTCAGTGGGTGTGATTTGTGTATGCTTCTCGTTCCTATCTCCAATAGTTAATTGGTAGCTTTTTCCTTTGGATGGATTCAAGCCCTGTGATCTGACTTACTCCAGTTCACCTCTGCAAACTCTGCTATATTCATTTATTCAGTTGGTGTTTATTGAGTTCCTACTATGCGCCAGACACTGTTGTACTAGTTAGTTGTCAGAGAAACACAGTGATGTGCGAAATAGACAGTCTGTGCTTTCTTCCAATTTAGAGTCTGGTGATTAACCATAGTATGTTGTTATAGTCTGTGGTCAGTGTCAGGGAACCTCTACCCTTAACAGAAAACAACTGAATATACCCAGACCTTTGAATTAGGAAGGTGAATAGTATTTTGTAGACCCTGAATGAAAGGGAAGAGGGAGAAGGGGGAAGGGAGTGCAAGGTGAAGCTAGAGATAGCTGGGGCATGCAGAGGGCCCTTTAAGCCTTGAGAAGTCTGGTACTATAGGACAATTCCTCAGAGAAGTCATAGAATATACATATGAAGGGAAATGAAGGGCCAACATGTTGTCCCCCTTAAAATTACGGATAAAATATTGGAATACCCTGTGGAGCAACAGGTTAAGGATCTGGCGTTGTCACTGCAGTGGCACAGGTCCCTGCTGTGGTGCAGGTTTGATCCCTGGCCTGGGAACTTCACATGCCATAGGGACTGCAATAAATAAATAAATAAATAAATAAATAAAATAAAAGTGATTTTTAAAAAGAAAAAGATGATGAAATAAGGTTGTTGGTTTTTTTCTTATGTATCTGGTTAGAGGCAAATTTGGGGCTTACAAAGAACTATATGGATGATATATTATGTACTTGAAATTATCTGTCGGTTAAGTTTGGAACTTTTTATTATGGTAAGAGGTAACATGAACTAGGGCAGTTTAGTGTTATTAGGTAGTTGCAGAAGGTATTTGTAAAAATAGATGCCTGTTTGACTATGTACCTTAAAGGCGTCTATTTCTACAAATAGATAAAGGAGAGTATAATTAATCCTTTCATTGATAGGTAACTTTCTTAACCTATCAAATGGTTACCATTTGGTGCCTAGCAAAGCTGATTGTAAAATTTAAGGCATCAAGAAATGAAAGTGAGATCTGAAGGTTAAGAATGCTTTGGGGTTTTTCTATCAAATTGGATTATTTTCTTAGAAATTTTGAAAATTTTTTCAGAGGTCATTCTAAGATTTACCTTTTTTTACCCTGAAGATGAAAACCTTTATCTCTTTCTTTTGCATTGACCCAAGCTTTATTTATATTTAGAAATTGTCAAAGGAACGCTTAACTTACTTGTGAGTCACTCACCCCTTAACGCAGAAAGCTTTCCTGCCTTGTAGTCATCCATGCTCCAGTTTTCTTGAATCATTATCTAAGTGTTTTATGTCAACATAGTAATGGATTTTGAGGATGAGTTTTCATTTTTCACTGAATCTTCAACGTCCAGAATCAGATACCATAGAGAAGACAGAGGCTGTGGAATTTGAACAAACCTGTAGTCATTTCAGTCTCTGTACTTAACTAGTCTCTTGAAGCTTCTGTTAGTTGTAAAATGAGAGTAACTTTCTAGAGGATTTGTGTGTGTGCATGTGCACATGTGTTAAATGAGATTATATATTGGAAGCACTTAAAATAGTCTGGCATACAGCAAAAGCATAGTAAATGCTTGTCTTCTTTCCTTGGCTTAAGCCAGTGATCCCTTTTTTGCATCCTCAAGAAGTTGTACCAATGTTAAATATGCTGTAGTCTTAAACAGATTTTAAACCCAACGTCATGTAGAGTCCAAGAGGGGAGGAAGAGAGTTTCTGTGAAACACTCTAATCCTTACTTTATCTCGAAATTACTGATGTCTTCTTCTCCCAGAAGTGCATAATACTGGGTTTTGCACATAGTAGGCACTTTTAAGGATGTCATCACTTAGTGAAAATAATATCAAGGAAGGGATAGAAAGACCTGTAGGTAGTCCTGGCTTGTTTGCTTCTTTATTTTTGGGATGTTTGCAAGCATTGAATCTGAACATTGTGTCTTGCCCTTCTTGGTTTAGCAGTGTGAACAGATTGCACCTACCTCCTCATACTGTAGGAGATAAGAAATCCATACAAAGAAGAGCTCAGGGCTGGGGGGAAAGGAGCTCTAGAGATGATGGTTGGATCCAACCAAAATCCCTAGTCAAGGAGGTGATAGCCATATGCAGGACATTTTTAGTTGAGGATCAGTGTTTATAATAGACCAAAAGTTTGGTGAATAGGAAGGTACAAACCTTGAAAGAAGACCAGGGTCCTATTCACAGCAGAAATAGCAATGAAAACATACAATTGTAGGAAATGAAGGTGCAAATTTTCAAAGACAGGAAAAACATAGCTGGAAGATGCCAGTAACAAAGGGGGAAACTTGACAAATGAGGTGATTTCTCTGCCAAACAGAGTTTTTCTCAAAGTTCACCTCTTTTGATCTCACTTTCATTTCTTGATAATTTCATTTAAAAATTCTTTCACTTTTTCTTCTTCCCACTCAGTCTTCTTCCTCACCTTAATCCTTTTCTCTTCATTGTTCCATTTTTAGTCAAAATTCATGAGATCAAGAACCATGCTAGAAATGCACCTGAATTATTGTTAGGATATCTAGCTAACTTTATTGTGAAAGCTGAACAAAATACCAAACAATAAAATTGTAGACGTTGCTTCTCTTCATAAAATACTCGGTATTCTTATTGTACTCGCTAGCATTTGACTGTCACTATAACAGGCTATGCCAAAAGTTGGTGGCATGCCAAAATATTATCATTACGTTCACACATAGGTTGGTTGGGGTGGCTCTTATCATGTGCCTCATTTTTCTGGAGCAAGTGAGCTACCCAGGTTATGTTCCTCTTAAGGAAGTGGCAGACCTTCAAGAAGGGGGGCAAGCCCAACCATGCAAGCACATTTCATGTCTTCTTGAATGTTGTCTGCTGTTATGCCATTGGCGTAAGCATGTCACACGGCCAAGCCTATCATCAGTGCAACAAGGAACTATGTCTCTAGAGGGAGGAATCGAGAAGTGGAAATACAGAGATATGGGAGAAGAATTGGAAGTCTAATTTCAGGCATTGTAAACTTTTCTGAATTTTACATTCTTTTTACATTTTACCTCGTAGTCATTAATGTGTGCATTCTACCACTTTAGCATAATATGATTTTTGTAATGGTAGCTTCTTTTTTTTCCTCTCTCTCTTTTTTTTTTTTCCTAGGGCCACACCTACGGCATATGAAAGTTCCTGGTCTAGGAGGTGAATCAGAGCAACAGCTGCTGGCCTACATCACAGCAATGCAGGATCCGAGCTGTGTCTTCGACCTACCCCACAGCTCATGGCAACGCCAGATCCCTGACCCGCTGAGTGAGGCCAGGGATCAAACCTGCATCCTCATGGATTCTAGTCAGATTTGTTTCCTCTGTGCCAGGATGGGAACTCCCATGATAGCTTGTATGTAGATTACATATTTGCTGTTTAAAAATATACAGTTATTTGCTTAAATCAAGCCATGGTTCTGTGTTCATCTGTATCAAAATCATTTGAAATACATACTAAAAATGCAGATCCCTTAGCCTTAACCCAGATGCTCCTGGAACCACCATCTCTGGATGTGGAGCCTGGCAATCTTCTTTACTGACAAACGTATCAGGTCTTTCCTTTGCACCTTACTGTTTAGAATCTCTTTCTTAGGGGAAGAGCATTTGCATTGTTCCTGTTTTTTCCAGCATTATAAATAATAACCTGTAGCATTTGTACAAATGATTGATTTTGGGGGGTATTTAATAGTCTTTCCCTGATACATGATTGAATAATTGGTAGTTGAGGAAAAATTATATTCTATGGAAAGAATGGCGTTTGGAATGCTGGTGGGCTGATTGATAATCAAGGTTGTAAAATCTTTCAAGTATTTTATGTTCATTAAATCAGATGTTGAATTAGATGAGATTTCCGTAAAATTTGTATACATCCTTAGTTTGTAATTTTGATATTGTGTAAGTTGGGCATGGTTCCGTTGCTAGCTATTGGTAATTTTTTAAATGAAAGTAGAAAAATTGCCAGGTTTAAGGAGAATTTTATTTTTCTCCTATTTCAGCATGGAAAGTTAGGCAGTTCAACTCTTTTATTCAACTTGGAGTCTTCCTAGCATTTTATATACCTTGTTTCTATACTTTTAAATGTATTTTATCATTAATCTCAGTTATCTCAGCTTTTAATAAGATTCTTATGGAAATGAAAATTCATTGATGGCAAGTAGATACTGCCAATGCCTACTGTGTACATTTTTTTCTTTTCCCTTAGCAACAGATTTGCCGAGAATGGAGTTCTCATCATTGTGGCTCGGTGGTTAAAGAATCTGACTGGCATCCATGAGGACGCAGGTTCAGTCCCTGGCCTTGCTCAGTGGGTTAAGGATCCTGTGTTGCCGTGGCTGTGGTGTAGGCCGGCGGCTCAGCTCTGATTTGACCCCTAGCCTGGGAACCTCCATATGCTGCAGATGCGGCCCTAAAAAGCGAAACAAAAACAAAACAGATTGGTAGAGAAGCATTTTTGCCTAGCTGAAAAATACATTTCCCAATCTCCTTTGCAACTATGAGTGGCCACATGACATGACTTTGTTCTGCTTATTGAGGCTTTAAGTGGAAATCACTAGATGGGGCTTGTTAAAGAAAGCAGAATCATTTGATAGATACCTTTTGTCCTTTGCTCTTTGCTTTATCCTCCTTGCAACTTGGACAGAATGTTGGAGGAGGAAACATGGAGTGACATTTAATGACTGTCACATCAGAATGTTTGCTGGGAAGATAGAAGATTTCAGCAGATCCCTTTCTTCTAGTGGTGACTCAACTTTTCATGTCATATCCGTTGAGCTTTCTTTCTTTAATAGTGCTGTCTTAGTTTTGGGGAACTTGTTTTAAGAAATGCAGAAATGTAGGGAGGAATAGGGAAGTATAGAAAAGGGTTTGCTAGTGGAATCCTATCCTCCTACCTCTTTTTTCTCTCCAGTATAGTTGATTATATAGACCAGTAGATTATATAAACAGATCTGAAGTAAATGGGGGTAGGAGATCCTGCTGTGGCACAGTGAAAAGGAATCCGACCAGTATCCATGAGGATGTGGGTTTGATTCTTGGCCTCACTCAGTGGGTTAAGGATCCGGCATTGCTGTGAGCTGTGGTGTAGGTCGCAGACATGGCTTGGATCTGGCATTGCTGTAGCTGTGATGTAGGCCAGCAGCTACAGCTCCCATGAGACCCCTAGCCTGGAAACCTCCACATGCCTTGGGTGCAGTCCTAAAAAGACCAAAAAAAAAAAAAAAAGCAAATGGGGGCAACATGATCAGTTCTGTTTAGGATCTTTTATGACAGATTGAAGAATGAGATGATTCTTTTTCTTTCCCTAAATAGGATAGGATCTCGTAATGTAATATATCCACCTAGTGTCTCACCTGCCAAAAGCATGTTTTTTTCCTCAAACATCCTAGGTGCTTGGATGCTGGCTGATTTCAGGGGAGAGATTAATAGGGCTGCCAGGATTTCATTCTGTGGCCTCTTCCCAAGTTAAAGTAGCCCAGTGGATACCTGTTTTAAACCTTAGTTCTTCTTAGGATTAGCCATCATGCAGATCACTCCTTTTCTTTTTGGGAGACATTAATTAGGTAGTGAAGAATGGACCACAAACTCAGTAAGAAATTCAGTAAGACTTCTTGGGGCATAATGTAGACATTCCCTTGCAAAACATGAAAATTGAATAAGGGCTTCCACGATATGGCTCATTCTTCCTAAAATAATGAAATTTATTTAGTCTTTCTCAAGTTCTGTATATTTTTTTACTGTAAAATTTTTTTTTTCCTTCTAAATGTCATTTATTTTCTTGTCCTTGTATATTTTTAGATTTTGGAGTGTAACACTTGGTTTTTCCCTTCCTCTAGCACCAGCAGACGTTTTTGAATCAGCTGAGAGAAATTACTGGCATTAATGATGCCCAGATACTACAGCAAGCCTTGAAGGTATGGCCTCCGTTTCATGACGTACAATTTCTGTTACACCCTCATCTCTGCTGCCTACCATATTTGAAAGCTTAGTGTTTTAGTTATACCATGGGTAGCAGTAGAGATATAGGAAAGAACTTATATGACGAGCCTTACTTAACACACACTGCAGTTTTGACCATGTCAGCTTTCAGCAGCCTAATGTTCCAAGATACCTTGGAGTGAAAGCGGACCTCTCTCCATGTGAAACGCTTTTCATGCAAAATGGAGGGATGTGAATCCAAGAGCTAATGGCTGATTTTACTCAAGAGGCATGATTTTAGAGTATAATTGGGGGTGGAGGATAGAATGGGATAGAGGAAATGAGAGAAGTAGAAAATTACAGAGTATCAGAAGCTTATACTTTTTCCTTCCAAGAAGGAGAAATGTAAACTGGCTAATATTCAACTAATAGCACCTTAAGAACATTCAACATCAAACTATTTGATTATACACTAAAGTGCATCATTTTTATTTGTCTTACAAAGTATGCTCATTTCCACACAGATGTACCTAGATGAGTCAAATCACATGGATATGCACATTGAAAATGAACAAGTGAATGGAAGATGTCCAAGAACTAGAACTGCATTTTCAGTCTGTTTATGTATTGCTTCTAAAGGCTAACAGCAATATAACATTTTTTGCTCCTATAGGCATATACACAGCTTCAGTCCTTTACAGGTTGCTCCAAAAGACAACATTAATTATATCATTTTTGGTCATGAGCCAGATTTCATTTGTCTCTAGAAATAGTTTATCTTTTGGATGATTGTAATCGTAATTGTCATAATTGTAGTGATAATAACTAGTACTTACTAAGCACTTTAAGTGCTGGGTGCTCTTCTAAGTGCTTATGTGAATAACTCATCCTCCTAATAACTATGAAATAGGTACTATTCTCATCCCTTTTTTAAAAGTTAAGGAAACAGAGGTTAAAGTGACTTGCTCAAGATCACGCAGTTAGTATGTGGAGGAGCTTGGACTAGAAACCAAGCAGGCTGATCCCTGCGCTACATGTAATTTCTGCTTTCACCAGAGGCTCTGCTTCAGCATTTTTCTCCATTAGGAGAATGATGAATCAGTACTGTTAAGGCATTTTAATGCATGATTTACAAAGCACTATAAGTATTTGGAGAGGAAGCAAAAGTATCTTACCCCAGCTTTTTATGATTATGATATTATGATATTTGGGTGATTGCCAGTCCTTCCTTTATTCTGATAAATATGTTTATTTTAAGAAATTGCCTTTTCCATTCTATTTCACTTGAGTGTGGGGCTATACCCATTACCTTGTCAGGGCAAATTTGGGGAATTCACTTATTTATTTTTTTAATTTGAGAAACATGTAGAATATGTTTAAGTAAACATAAAGAATTAATCAAATTTATTATTGTACACATTTCCTTTGAGGTAAGTTATGTGACCATAGGTAGGTTTTTTTTTTTTTTTTTAACTTTTGTTTCAGTTACCAGTACTGAAGATAAAACAGTGTACTTAAACCTTAATTGTTGCTCAGTATAAATTTGTAAGATGTTTAATAATGAGTTGACTCTCAGTGTTATACTGACAAGGAGTCTGCTTTTGGGAGCCACAGGGTCATTGATTGATTTTAGCACTTTTATTTTGAGAATTTACACTTCCAAAGTAAATGACCTTCAAGTTGTGTAGATCCTCGTGCTTTCAGTTTATTATTATTATATGACGGAGCATATGGAAAACACTTAGCACATTTCTTGACACATAGGGTTCAGTAAATGTTAGCCTTTGTTATTACAAATCATTTTATGGCTACTTACCTAAGTGTAAAATATGTTAAACCATTTTCAAATGAGTCATTTAAGAATCTTACAGTGGTTGTGGCAGATAACCAAGTTTAAAATAGTGGTTTCAACTTGGACTCATTTTTTTTTCTCCTCTAAGGCTAATAGAGGTGAAGTTGGGGTAAGTTGGGGACTTCATTCTTCCAGTTGCTCTGGTCTCTTGGAATCATCCTGATCTTTCTCCTTCAGTCACTTCTCACATTTAATAGGATATCAAATAAATGTCAGACTCTTTGCTTCTGCCCATTTTCTCTTATAGTCTCAACATACACAGAGAAAAATGCTTTTAAAATGTAAGTCATACCATGTCATTTCTGTCCAAAACCTTCTACTGGCTTCCTTTTATAGTTTACTTGTATGCTAAGTTCTGAAGGCCTGCATATCTCATGGGTTGGTCTCTGTTACAAAGATTACTTCATTATTCATACCTGGATTTCCTAATGTTGTTTCAATCAGCCGTCATAGAGCTAGGGTTGTATTTATTGTTAACTGTACACAGAACATAGAGATAACTGGGCAAGTCTTTTCTCATAATTTTGCTATTTCAGAAATTCTTAGTTTTTTAGCATCTGCTTTCTTATAAATTAACTTTAGATTAATTTTATCTAGGTATACTTTTGATGAGAAGTATATTTAATTTGGGTAGGATTTTCATCTTGACAGTATTGAGTCTTCCTAGGAGTTCTCTGTTGTCTATCAAGCTTCAGTCTTTGGTTTTCTTCTTGTTAATATTAAGTCTTTGATATTTGCTGGTTAGTTTGCCTCTAAGTAGACATGTAGCATCCATAGTAAAGGAAATATCTTTTATTGTCCTTATTTGCTGAAGTACTGTTTTAAACATTTTTTGCCTTTTTATATGGCAAGTTACAGGAAACATTTTTTAGTTTCTTCATTTGTTTAGAAGTATAAGTTTATGACTGGATTTTCATTAAGCAGATATAAAAGTAATGGAAAACTAAGAAATTAGTTATAGAATTGATTTTTACCTTATAATTATAGTTTTAATGAATATAAAAAGGCATTACTATTGATATACATTATTTACATTACTATTGATATACATTATTTACAGTGAATTTGTGCTATAAAATTAAGACTCATAATAGTTTTTTAAATCTGAAAATAATTTTTACTGTTAGTATTAGTCGTTAGGGAGAATATTACATAAATTACGTGAGAATGTGTAGGGTTATTCCAAAATATTTGATGTTTCTTTCTTGATATTTGAAGGATAGTAATGGAAACTTGGAGCTAGCAGTGGCTTTCCTTACTGCGAAGAATGCCAAGACCCCGCAGCAGGAGGAGACGGCTTACTACCAGACAGCTCTTCCTGGCAATGATCGGTACATCAGTGTGGGAAGCCAAGCAGATACGAGTGAGTTTACTTTGCTTCCTTAATATGTTAATCAGGATGTAATGAAAAGTTTTTCTTGGGGATATAGTTTGTTTAAGCAGAGGTGAAGGACAAAAAAGAAAGTCCTTTAGTCTTGGCTCTTTTTGGTGCTGGTGAAAGGCGTGTATGTTTTTATTAGTTGATATATATATTTTTTTTCCAGTTTAGGAGTAAAAGATTGTGTTTAAGTTATATATTCTTTCATAAAGCATTTCATTCAGTTTTGTTGTTTCGAAGCATGCACCATCTAAAGGTGTTACTTATTAAAGAAACAAATTTCTGGACTTGTAAGTGGGCACAGTCATTTATTTTATAGATTTGAAGTTTTGGTAGGGGCCTTAGTATTTTTGAAGATAAGGTACCGTTTCTCATTACAGATAGATTTATTGTTTAACAGAATTTTCTTTCCCTCAATTCCAACCCCTCCCCAAAATAAAGCTCTTGGAAAAAGTTTCATTATAGTGTAGCAAAAATAAAAACAACATAGATGTACTTACGGAAGATCTTATATAGGACTTTGGTATTTCTTTATAATATGAACAATTTGTGCTTCTATAGCTGAGCTTTTCAAGATATCTTCATTATCCATATCTCATGGTATAAAAACTACATTATATAAAATGTAGGTATTTATGCCTTCTGGATTTGGGAAGCTTGATTACTAACTTGTATTTGAAAAAATTTCTTATTTTGTTTATAGGCTTTCTTAAAGTTAGGAAACAACCAGGAAAATCACATCCACATAGATATTTATAGCTATGCATTGGCATTAAACACTTTACTGTTTGTTGATAAAATATTTTAACTTCAAAGCAGTCTTAGTAATGTTGCTCCATAAATGGTCCTTTGTCAGCCAGAGGTGGAGTAGTCCTATCTCACACAGATAATAGCTGTTGGGAGAAGTTCTGTGTTTTTAAGACATACTCAGTTGTTATGTCCAGGTTCAAGACAAACACTGGTTTGCCCCTATTTACATCTCTAACTTCATTTTCTACTCTTTTCCTCCTCTTATGTTACAATGTGATAATACAGTATAGTTGGAAGTTCTCACCCAGCCAATGCTATTTAACTTCTTCTGTCTTTATACTTGCTGTTCCTTCTATCTGGAATCCCCTCTAGCTTTTACCCCCAGCTGGTGATATAAGACTCAGCTCAGGAGCTGCTGGCTCTAGAGTGTTTTCCCCTGGCCTCTAGTTGAACAGGTACTTAACACCCAGAGCATACTTCTGTTTTAAAGAATATTGCTATTTTGAAATTTCTTGATTTCCAAACTGAAAATGTAGTAGGGCAAGAGACCAGAAACTATGACATCCTAGTATGATGGTGGGATCCGTAGTAGGATGTCATAGTTTCTCAAACAGTGTTTGTTATTTTTGATAATATTTGTCAAAAAGTTGTTTTAAAACCAATGAAGGTCTCAACAAGGTTGAGAAGCTTGTTACAAGAAGTTGGAAAAAAGAGAACTGGCATAAATAGGGGAGAAATTGGTTTTCTGAGAGTACATCTCATATCTTTGAACGTTCTGAGACTTAGAAGGAAAGTGAGATTAGGTAGAGAAAGGAAAAAAATGATTTTAACTGAAAGACTGCTGGTGGAAGTGAAGGAAATAGGAAATTGAGTAATGGTTCAGTGTTCTCCTTGAAATGATGGAAGGATTTTATAATGATAGCTTTAAGCTCTTAATGTAGGTGGTAGACTTTGTGATGTAAGATAGCACGTATAGATTTGCAGAGCAGAATTAGGATTATAAGATGGTCATAAACAAAAGAGATGTTTTGTTTGCTGTGCAAAAATTAGAAAATTGTTTAAGCCATATGTTAACCCCTGTTCAAGACTTTTGACACAGAATAGTGAAAATATTATGTACAAAAAGAGATTTGAATATGTGCTCTTGGGGAGAAAGCAACCTGATTTCAGAAAGCATGTACCCTATTTGTTGATAATTTTAAAAAATTGTGTATATATATAGTTCTTGAAAAACATCCACTAAGAAGTTTTATTGTTTACTTGAAGGAAATGGTAGACAAATGGAGTTTCTGGTTTTATCTCATTGATTGTCTAACAGAGCGAGTTGCTTGCTGTGGTGGTTTCTTTATTGATAACATGTGCTATCCTTACAACCAGGAAGCTAATTCATATGAATAATTTGGACAATGTGTCCATAAAGTGGGTTTGAGATTATTGAGAAAAAACTGTTGTAGGAATTTATAATGGATGGATTTCCTGTTGTGGCGCAGTGGAAACGAATATGACTAGTATCTATGAGGATTTGGGTTTGATCCCTGGCCTCTCTCAGTGGGTCAGGGATCCATCATTGCCATGAGCTGTGATATAGGTCACAGACTCGGCTCAGATCCTGCATTGCTGCTGCTATGGTGTAGGCTGGCAGCTGCAGCTCCAGTTTGACCCTGAGCCTGGGAATTTCCATGTGCGGTGGATGCGGCCCTAAAAGAAAAAAAAAATATAATGGAACGATT
The DNA here is from genome assembly GCF_016906955.1 of Phacochoerus africanus. NCBI lineage: Eukaryota > Metazoa > Chordata > Mammalia > Artiodactyla > Suidae > Phacochoerus > Phacochoerus africanus. The sequence continues at coordinate 260,652,740 of NC_062544.1, forward strand.
GTATTGTAATAATAGTATTATTATCAAACTGTGGAAAAAAATAGCTGATGAGGTAACTATTTCTTTTCCATTTAACAGATTTGTACCATATTTTGTAAAGTTCTGAGAAGTACAGCTGCCTTGAGGAAGTAGTCTTGATTTGGCATTTAAATTCAGTAGTGTCATAATAGCGTTACATGGTTTAAAACTGAGAAAGGAAGTAGATGTCATGCCTTCAGCATATTCTTTAAATTACTGTGCTGTAATTGCTGAAGAGAAAGGGAATCTTTGTGTATTTTTAATTCTTGGAAGGAGTGGTAAAACGTGGGAAGGATAGAAAATAATTTTAAATGAATATATGTTCAAACACAGACCTCTTGGGAAAAACTGTGTCAGTGCTCAAGAAGTACAAAGTATTGGAGTGATCAGAGTGTGAGGAGGTTTTCAAGGGATTGTTCTAGATATAAAACTTTTTTTCAGCATTTTCTTAATTTATGTGAAATGCATTGTTACTTGCAAGTTGACCATAGTCGAACTTAACCATTTCAAATATGGCAGGAGTTTTTATTTTTACAATTTCTTATTTTCTAAGTATAAAGTCTGTTAGAACCAGGGTTAAGGCATAAACAAAGCCTTGATGACTTTATGTGTGTCATCTATTGTGTAGTGCTGACAAAAGTGTATATTTGATACAAATGTGCCTTAATGCTTATGGGACAATATGATTTCTTGTTGTTATAGGGCTGAAATATAACATAATTGAAGGTCTCTTTTAGAAAGACTAACATGTTTTTTAAATGACTAGAAAAATTTAGCTTTTAAACTCTTATCCCATAGAAGTCGCATTTGGGGTTGTAAGGAAATTTTCATCTTTACATAACTCAAGTACATCAGAAGATAAAGCAAATTACGCTACTAGTTTTGGAGAACATACAGTATGTGGATACAGTATTTGTGAACTTTAATATTGAAGAAGTAAGTATATTTTCAGTAGCTGTTAGGACAATTATTGGTCTTCTCGGTGTAACTTTGATTCATACATTTCATTTTTGAGAGAAAAAGGAAACATTTCAAGGAAGGCTTTTACTCTGCATAATAAAGATTTAAGAAGTATTGCTTTGATAACATTGCATACTGTAATTTCACACTCTGTTGAATTTTGGGGAAAGGCTCAATCATTTTGTAGTACTATTAGCAAAGGTTTGAGGTACGTTTTAAAATTACTTGAATTTCCTGTTAAGACTGGATATTGTGAATTGTCAGATGACACCCTCCTCTCCAGCATAAGGGAGAAATGAAATTTTTGTGCTGGGAGTTTTGCAGTTAAAAATGCAAAGGGGACTAGAGAATAATGCAAAGTATTGAGATATCATAGGCGTACTTCATAATCAGAAGAGATTATGTGAAGTTTTTGTATCATGGCGAACTACAATAGACATGACCATACGAGGCTTTTGCCCAATTTGAAATCAAATAGTAGTATTCTTTCTTTCATGATCATTAAATCCTTTTGAACTTTTTTAAAACAGGAAAAAAACAGTATATGCCCACCAGAACAAGATGTGCTACAGTTGAGCAATCAAAGTATGGATCAAAAGATAAAAGGGATTTGGGTAGGTAATTTTAACACAGAAAAGTTATGCCACATATTGGCTTAAATTTTAGAATAATTAGTATAGCACATCAGAGTGAGAGTTAAGTGGTTTACCCTTCACAAGTTTAGAATCACTGTATTTTTTTGTATACCCCCAAAGAACTTGAATTATTTGGTAACGATTGCATAGAAACTAAGAAAAATGTTGAGATTCTATCCTAGATCTCTAGTCTTGGTTATATTGCTTGGCTAGCCTAAAAGTAATTTAAAGCACAAATGAGAAATATATCCCAGTCTAGTGCTCTCATCTCTGCTGAGGATAAATCACTTTGGTTAAGCAGTTGGGGTTTTATTAATTGAACACTGATATTTTTCCTGTTCACCAGATTTGTTAAACAAGTAACTTCAGACAGAAAAAAAAAGGAAATGGAAGTTAAATCTCTCCTGATTTCTAAATGCTTAAAAACAATTTTGATGGTTCATCAAAAGTCAGTGTTAAACTTAAAAATGAGATGCCTCAGCGGTATGAAAGTTACTTGTAAGTGATTGGATGCAATTAGATTTACATTCTGTATTAGAAATACACTATTATTACTTGTATAACTTTATGAATTTTTTAAATTTAGGGCAGAATGACAGCCATGGGCCTTTACACTTTTTGTCGACTAATATAGAATGTTAACTTCAATTTTTTTCTCAATCCAAGTTGGAAAGCACAGTAAAATAGATGGCAAAACTCAGGAATGGATCCTTTAGTAATCACTTTCCTTACTTAGCAGTGCTACCATGATAAATTTGGCAGCTATTATTCAAAACAGCGAGACCATTTAGAGCTGAGCTGTTCAATACAGTTGCCAGTGGTTACATGTGGCAACTTAAATTTAAACATAAAATTAAATAATACTGAAACTCCATTTTTCTCTTGCCACAGGCACATGTTAAATGCTCAGTAGCAGCTGCATGTGACTAGTGACCACCTTATTGGACAGTGCAGATAACAGAACGTTTCCGTCATCCCAGGAAGTTCTGTTGGGCATTATTGTTTTAGAGAATCTGACTTAGCAATGAGAAAATTGGAATAATAGGAGCAGCTTAAGAGAGCTGACTGAGGGGAGGGGAGAATGGGAGAGTGGGGCGGGTGGGCAACAAAATGTACATGACTTATGTCTTCTTGCTTTTAAGTATTCTTTTAACATACCTTATTATGCTATTTGTCCTTTTTCTAGAAAAAAATTTGGATGGGTAAAGTATGTATCTCAAGTATTTTAACTAGTGCCACTATGAAGATGACTCATTAGCTTTTTATTTTTACTCCATGTATAGATATTAAACCTTTATTTGCTCAACAAAATATTTAGTGATTGTGATGTGTATCAAGTACTCTTTTAGGCCATTAAAAAAACAAAACAAAGTGTCTTCGTTTACTTAGGGGGAAGATAGACAGTAAATGATAAATAAATAATGTCAGGTAGTAGGTAAGTTCATGAAGAGCAGTAGAGCAGAGTAGGGGGAACCGAGGGTGACAGGGATGCAGTTACCATTTGGTCATGGGGTATGTGTGCTATTTTATATTTTAGATGGAGGGTTGGTCAGGGAATGTCCAAGTGAAGTGAGGGGTAAACTTCAGTTCTGTCTGAGGGAGGAGTATCCCAGCCTGGAGTATTGAGCTAGGAGTATTTGGTTCAGTAGGTGAATGATGAGGACATTTCAGTTGTTGAAGCAGAGTGAGGGTGAGAATGGTGTTTTTCTCACTGCTCATCTCCTGCTGACCATCTTTCTTCCTATTTACCTCTTGCTCTTAAGGCCTTTTGCTCTTAAGGGCATTCCCGTCCTTTTGGCTGCTGCTTGGTGATTCCCCCCCCCCCCCCCCCCCGGCAGTGATCCCCCCCGCCCCCCCCCAGCTCTTCCTCATCTTCCAAAACAATCATTTAACTTGCAGTTCTGTCAGTTTTTACATGCATGCTTTTTTCCTTCAGTTGCTTCTGCTTCTGCCCCAGCATTATCATTACAACTCAAACTCTTTTTCAACACTTTAATTTCTATCTCCCAAGACAGAATTCTTTCTACTCATATCACTCCCCTGCCTAGAAATCGCTGCTGGTGATAAATATAACCTTGGCTTCTTAAAAATTAAAAAAAAAATGTTTATCCTAGGTTTAACCTTCTGTAGGTGGGGAAGAATAAATAACTTTTTTTTTCTTCTCAAACCAAAATCTTTAAATATATTATAGTTCGTTTCAGTTAGATTATAGGCTAAATTGGCTCTTAGGAACTAACTTGGAAGCCTCATGACATTTAATATATGATTTTCAGAAGAAAATGATAAACAGTGCTTACATTTGAAGTCTAATTTATTGTTAAGTTGATGATTTCCTGTATTTTAGAGTTAGCAGAGAAATGTTTGGTAGTTGATATGTAAGTTTTTAGAAAATGAAAGATTTATTATGTATAATGTTATGGCTTGATATATATATTTCTGATTTTACAGAAAATGTTTTAATTTGGTCAGTCTTGAAATTTTGGAGAGATTACTGTTATATGCTTTTGTAAAATCATCTACAGTATTATTCAGCTGACACAAACACACTTGTGCCCTTGAATTCTGTTCGCATTAATACTAATACTGGAGGGGAGGGTTGATTAAAAAAAAGTTTGTTGTTTACCAAGGTCTTCTCCAGTGCTTAAAGGAAAAAGTCCTAGCTTTTCAGTTAAGGACCGATAGTCTCTGATCAGTTAACCTTTCTAGCATTAAAGACTATCGTTGCTTGTTTCTTCCTCTGCTCACACTTCTAATACTTCTGATGCCAGGTATGTGAGTTTTTTTTCCCTACACTCCACCAATTCTCTGACATGCACCTGGTATTCTTCAGTTCAATTCTGACACCATCTACCTGGAGTTAGCATCACATCCCACAGGTTAAATGCTCAATCCGACAAGATTGCCCTCACCTTGAACACCAATCATGGGTAGCAGGTCCCCAGGTTACCCACATTCTGTCTAACTTGGCTACACATTGAGGGTTCTCACAACCCCATCCTCAAGTTTGATGATTTACTATAATGGCTCATAGAAACTTTTTTTATTGGCTTACTATAAAATAAGGGCTATGATAAAGGAAAAGGATATAGATGAACAGCCAGATGAAGAAGTATCTAGAGCAAGATCAGAAAGGGTTTCAAGTACAGAAGTTTCTGTCTTGTAGAGTTGGGGTATGCTACCCTCCTAGCATGTAGATTTATTCACGAGCCTGGAAGTTCTCCAAATCTTGTACTTTAGGGATTTTTATGGAGGTTTCATCAGGTAGTAAGTAATCTCCAGTCTTTCATATCTCCCTGGAGAATGGGAGGTGGGGTTTAAAGTTCCAAACTTCTCATCATGGCTTGGTTTTTCTGGTAGCCAGTGCCCATCCTGAAGCTATGCAGGAGTCAGGCAGGAGGCACCTCCTTAGAAAGTTGCTATTAAAATCACCTAGAAAATGCTAAGTGATAAAGGAGCTGTGTGTCAGGAACTGGGTCAGAGACCAAGTGTTAGAACCAAAGATATTCCTAACATCTTTATCAGCTTATCTTGCTCTTTGAACGGTTTATCCATGCATGATTTAAAAACACCATGCATTGGTAATTTGGAACAAGTTTCTTTCCAAATGTTGGAAGAATATCTATAGAACAAATCGAAATTGTTAATATCACCAGAAGAGCCTTTAAGTACTGGGAAGATATCAAATCGAAATTGTTAATATCACCAGAAGAGCCTTTAAGTACTGGGAAGATATCAAACTTATAGTGGTAGAAATAAGTTTTTCAGAGTTCCGATTTGTGCTTGAAATTTCCATACTAATCATTGGCAACAAATACTGTCATTTGTTTTTCAAGTGACAGGCTCACTTTATTTTTGAGAAGATGTCTGCCAAATACTGAAGTCTGAATAATTATAGTTTGTCAGTTTTTCTTTCAAGTAAAAATAGTGCTCCATGGTGGGGGACGGGGTGGAGTTCAGCTTGCACTAGTGTTTTTTCCTTTGGAACAGCATACTTTAGATTACAACAGAAGTGCTATGCAAACTTCCTATTATGTCACATAGAATCAAAGGAACATGTAAGATAAAGTTTGAGATTCAATAAAATTAATTTCTTTTTATCAAGGATTTAAGAGAGACTGGCTTTTTTTTTTTTTTTAATAGTGAGTGTGCATAGTTGTGAGCAGCATAATGAATTACTCACATATCATGGTACTACTGCCTTGATTTGTGCTAAGAGGCAGTGGTATTATGTACTGTTGTTTTCCATCCACTGCAAATGTGACCACACTAGGAAAAGCAAATAATGCCTTAGTATTATTATGAGAATATTTTTTACTTAAGGAACCTTCCCTCATAGAGTCATTGGGGGTTTCCAAGGTTCCATGGATTAAATTTAGAGAACTGCTAGGATGAAGGAAAAGAGCACTGGATTTAATAATTAGAAGACTTAAATTTGAAGCCTATTTACTGTTCTTTATTTTCACAATATTAGACTTTATATTTTGCAACTTCAATCATCTCATTTCTGAAATAGGGTTAAAAACATCTTGCCTTATTTTTTGCTTTCCTGTTGCTTGAGTTACAATTGCTAAATTATGAAAAGCTCTAAGTATAACTTGTTGCTATTTCTAAGTGAGTTTCTGCTCTGGCCAGTTTGGTTTACTTATCAGTCTTGAAACAGTAAACACTCTAGATAGTTTCAGAGAAGAAATTTAATACAGAGGACTAGATTCTCTAAAACAAAAAACAAAAAACAAAAAAACAACAACCAGTGGAAGCGCTGGAGAAGGGATCTCTAGCTCACCCTTCTGAAATGACTTCTAGATTCTTTCTGGATTGGCCAGCCAGGGAACCTACTCCATCTGCCGTAGTCAGGGAGGTAGAGAGTCAGGAGACTGCCTGTAGGACTACAACGTTCAAGGACACAGCTCTGTATCTGCAGCTCAGGGAACAAGCCGCAGGCTTAGATAAGCTATGCCTGGGCATTGGAATGCAGAGTCTGACTCTTGCATCCCTGAAGCTGAAAATTGGATACTGGGTTGCTACTGTGGAACAATCCACATCTGTTCAGTCATGAAGAAGAAAATAGCCAAAAACAGTGGGATAGTGGTTTCCCCCTCACTTCTGCTTTCCAAATCTTGTGCTGGTGCATCCAATTGGTGGAACCTGAATTTTATCCATAACTGCAAATGAAACAGGAAAATAGATTTGTTTTAATCTTTTCAGTGTCTATAGTTGAAAAAAGCATATTGGGATGGAGAGAATCGAGTCTGAGAGCTAATTGATCATGTCCCCAAAACCTGTTTTTCTGCTTCTTTGTGATTTTCAAGTTTTATTTACTTCCATTATTCTCTCTTTATACACAGTCCAGTTTTAGTTAATATTTAATGACCAAGATAGTTCTCATTTTTTTTTTGTCTTTTTGCCATTTCTTGGGCCGCTTCCAAGGCATATGGAGGTTCCCAGGCTAGGGGTCGAATCAGAGCCATAGCCCCTGGCCTACGCCAGAGCCACAGCAACGCAGGATCTGAGCCCACATCTGCAACCTACACCACAGTTCACGGCAACGCTGGATCTGTAACCCACTGAGCAAAGCCAGGGATCGAACCCCAAACCTCATGGTTCCTAGTTGGATTCGTTAACCACTGCACCACGATGGGAACTCCAAGATAGTTCTCATTTTTAAGAGACCATTTCATGCCTCTCTAGTCCTAGCTTCTTTATTAGCATTGCAGCTGGAGTAAATGGCCACACCCAGGAGATACCCATCTACAGCCCTGGTCTACGTGGATTTGGATCTTGTAAACCGGAATTAGGAAATCTTTAGCCTCCTGATATATGTAGGCATGCTCCATCATTGCAGTTGATACATAACTCTGTTCCATATTTTACTTGGTTGAATTTTTTGGACCCTACTTCTTATATTTGTGTGAGATTTTATTATATTCTCTAAGGATATTAACAAAATCTGGCCAATGTTACTCTAATATTTTTAATATTTTCATAAAGAAAAAAGTGTATATGACAATAGAAGTAGATGTTTGAAACTATCAGTAGATTTTATTTCTTATTAAGTGTGAAATATATTTTCTGGTAGTTGTATGTAACCCTATAGCCACATGGTGATATGCAGGCACCTCATCTCCTATTTCCTACCTCTTTTTGTTTGTTTCCCTCTTGTAAAATTCTAAGATCACAAAGGAAAAAATTAATTTTTAACATGTCTCAAATATAAATAAGCATTATGAATATAAAATTTGTTCAAAATATCAACAGGCGTAATCCCAACTATGCAAAGATAAGGTAGTAACAATATACTTCTGTCTCTTTCTTATCCTATTGTTTTGTAATCCCCTATTTATCAGCATGTTATGGTCTATTGTTGTTTAATAATAGGAGTATCATTGGCATCTTTTAGGTTAAAGAAATTGACCAGTCGTGGCTTAGCAGAAATGGACCTGACTGGTATCCATGAGGATGCAGGTTTGATCCCTGTCCTTGCTCAGTGGGTTAAGGATCTAGTGTTGCTGTGAGCTGTGGTGTAGGTTGAAGATGCAGCTCGGATCCTGCGTTGCTGTGGCTGTGGTGTAGGCCAGCAGCTATAGCTCCAATTACACCTCTAGCCTGGGAACTTCCATATCCACAGGTATGGCCCTAAAAGCCAAAAAAAAAAAAAAGAAAAGAAAAAAAGGAAAGAAAAAGAAATTGACCAGTGTATATTGGGAAATGGATTAAAAAGCAGTTTTTCTGAAGGTGGTAATAGTTGTAGTCTTTATTCTTTGGAAAAAGAATATTTACAGCACTGAGACTATCTTATTTTATTCTAACAAAAGAAAATGTGTCATTTGTTTGTATTTTTTTTTTTTTTGTGGCCACATCCACAGCATATGGCGTATGGAAGTTTCTGGGCAAGGGATTGAATCTGAGTTGCAGCTTTGATCTGTGCCATAGCTGTGGCTACGCCAGATCCTTAATCCACTGTGCTGGGCTGGGGAGCAGACCAGTGCCACAGCAGTGACTCAGGCTGCTGCAAAGATGACTATGGATCCTTAACTTGCTGCTCCACAGTGGGAACTCCTGCATATTTTTTTCTTTTTGTGAAATGAAAACTTTTTTTTTTTTGTCTTTTTGCCTTTTCTAGGGCTGCTCCCTCAGCATATGGAGGTTCCCAGGCTAGGGGTCCAATCGGAGCTGTAGCTGCCAGCCTACGCCACAGCCACAGCAATGCAGGATTCGAGCCCCACAGCTCATGGCAACGCCAGATCCTTAACCCCCTGAGCAAGGCCAGGGATCGAACCCGCAACCTTGTGGTTCCTAGTCTGATTCGTTAACCACTGAGCCACAATGGGATCTCCAACTTTTTTTTTTTTTAATTAAAAGGAATGCATGGCACAGAAAATAGAAAGTGAAAGATCCTCATATTTCCTTTTCCCATAACCCTCCTCATCGAAATTAACCCATTTTCATATATTCTTCCAGACTTTAAATAATGTGTGTGTGTATGTGTATATGTATACACGTGTGTGTGTGTGTGCGCATATATATATAAAGTTTCTGAAATATAATTTTTGGGAGCTCAGTTATTAAGTTATTATTATTCTTTGATAAATAATGTCTAGGTAGTATTGGATGACCTGTAATATGTATGTATTTGGGTTAACTTTGGAAAGCATAAATATAAATGTTTAATTATGTTGATTTCAGTTTTTGTTGTTAAGGAACCTGTTTTTAGCGGTCTTTCTGCTTATTAGCTTTTCATCAGAGACCTCCTAGTAAATAAGGAGAAAAACATGAAGTTTCAAAGTATAACCATTTAAAATGTGTTTGCATTCTCTTTAGAGAGGCTTTTATACCGAATTAAGTTGGTGCTAACTTTGATTTGAAAGGGAATATTGAGTATAAAATCTCCATATAAGAATTACCTTTCATTTCGTTTGACTTTTAATTTTGAGAAAGATAGTTTTGCTTTTCAGATGTGATTGATCTCACTGGAGATGATAAAGATGATCTTCAGAGAGCAATTGCCTTGAGTTTGGCGGAATCAAACAGGGCATTCAGGGAGACTGGAATAACTGATGAGGAGCAAGCCATTAGCAGGTAAAAAACATACTTTGTATAAAGTAGATATAAGTACTATTTATAATAAAAATAATAATTGGCTTTAATTAATTTCAGGAGGCACAGAGATATATTTTGCTATTCTAAATAAACTATTAATACACTTCAGTATTGCTTTTATATTTTATGTAACCAAAATTTTCATATTCTAGATCCACTTGCATTTGAAGCTTAGATTTTTAGGATTTTGGAGTGGCATCGTGGGGCATTAAATTTAGGTATATATTTTAATTTTTCTTTGTTCTTTTTTTTTGCCTTCTTTAATCCCTTTTGGACAATTCAATTTATAGTCATTTATAGCAAGAGTCAGCAAACTTTTTTTCTGTAAAGGCCCTTGGTAAATATTTTAGGCTTTGTTGGCCATGTGGTTTCTGTTGCAGTTACTCAACTCTGGTTTGTAGTGCAAAAGCAGCCATAGATAGTACATAATTTAATGAGTGTGGCTGCGCTCCAGTAAATCTTGATTTACGAAAACAGACTGCCAGCTGAGGCCTATGAGCCATAGTTTGCCAGCTTCTGATCTAAAATATGATAGTGTATTTATAGGGTTCATTTTTTAAGGAGAATAAGACTCCAAGATGTGCGATGGAATGCATCTTTTGATTTTATTAATAGCCAAAACTTTTTAGTTCACAACAATTTGATCTATCAGAGGATCAAATAAATTTGATTTACAGAATTTAAATTATAACTGTAATCTTTTAAACAACTCTGTGGAGGCAGTGGTAACTTTATCTTACTAAAGAAGAAATTTATCTTTTAAGTGGTTAAGTGATTTTCCAAAGGTACGCTGGCTAAGATGGGTCTTATGAGTCCAGGGTTCTTTTTCCTGTAATAGAGTTGTTTGGTAGCAGTATGTATCCAGCTTTCTCAGATAATTTCCCTTGGCATAATATCAGTAGTATATTTCTTTCTGAGTAACCTGAGATTACGATATGATAGAAGATATCTTAAAATGCAGTGTTTAGAAAAGGTATATAATTTTTCATAATAATGCTTTTTAATGTCTTTTAAGTGTTACTTTGGAAACCACTTTGTAAGATACTAACATAGCAAGATTTAATTAAAATCCATTGTCCTCTTTAGTTGCGGCTAATATCTCATTCAGTGCCAGTAATTTTAAATGAAAACTGAAAGTGCATAAGTTATTTTTAAACAGCTTAGTCAGGCTTATTTTTTGAAGGATTTGGAGAAATTATAGGTTATGTTTGGACTTATTAAATGAATTGGGATGAAATAATTGTCTTGAATAATTATAAAATTTGATTTGATACTTAAATTTCAATGAGAAATATTTCAAACGATATATATCAGTTGAAATTCACAATTAAAGGGAATGATGATCTATTATGTGAAAAGGGAGTTTACAAAATATAATATGTAATAATACAAACAAAGTCTGGAGGATCATATACCAAATAGTATCAGTAGTTTTATATCTTGTACTTTCTAATTAAATAACATATGTTGTTTAAAAAAACTTAAAAGTTAAGGACTTAACACTATTACTAATCTTTCTGCGTTCAATATATGTTATATATTTTTTAAGATGCTAATTTTTGTCAATGGAAAAAAAATTCCTTTACGGTAATACCTTTTTTCATTCTTGATCTTTTAATTTTAATATACTCAAACTAGTAAATATTTTGCAAGTTTTTTTAACTAATTTATTTTTTTATTTTATTTATTTTTAAATTTATTTTATTTTATTTTATTTTTTTTTGTCTTTCTGCTATTTCTTTGGGCCGCTTCCGTGGCATATGGAGGTTCCCAGGCTAGGGGTTGAATCGGGGCTGTAGCCACCGGCCTACGCCAGAGCCACAGCAACGCGGGATCCGAGCCGCGTCTGCAACCTACACCCACAGCTCACGGCAACGCCGGATTGTTAACCCACTGAGCAAGGGCAGGGATCGAACCTGCAACCTCATGGTTCCTAGTCAGATTCGTTAACCACTGCGCCACGATGGGAACTCCTGCAAGTTTTTTTTTATTGTAGATAACACTGCAGAGATTTGGTAGAGTATAATATGGCAGAATTTTAAGTAAAATTATACTCTGTAGAAGTAAAAGGTCATATTAATTTACTGTTGTAAAATGTATTTTTCTTGGCGTGTGTAGATTTTATAATAAAGTTAACAAAAAATGTTAAATGTAAAACGTGCAATAAATAAGCAGACTTATAAATCATATTGTATTAGAAACAAGGTATTATGAAAATTCTAGTTAAAGATATGACAAATATATTCCAGTGGATTTTAGTAAAGCTTAGGATTCTAAATTCTGAATGATGAATTTTTTAAGGAAAGCATATTTTATGCCTAAAAATAAATTTAACTGTTTGTTCATTATCTAAGTTCAGAGGAAAAAATCTTGGCAAAATTGTATAATTATTTGACCATACTTATATTTCAGTATGCATATTTTAATGTGAATTTACATATTTGGAATACTACATTATTGTATATAATTCAGTGAAATAAAACTTGTCTTTTTTTAGACATCCATAAAATTAATGGTAAAAATTTTTAAGTTGAACATTTTAAAGGTGTACTTCTTAATGTAATTACTCCTTAATGTCAGGATTGGTTTTATTTATTATAATTTCTTAATTGTCACTCCTTAGACAGGGAACAAGTGGAGTACAGATAGTTGAAATTTCCTAGCAAACTTTATTGTGGCTGGTTTATGTCTATGGCATATTTATTGTGAAAAAGGCTCGCCTTATGAAATACTTTGAATTAGTTGGGTAGAAGGTAGGGCTAGGTTCTAGTTAAAATTGTTACAGAGAGCATACCTCTAGCTCTTTCAAGAAATATAATAGACTAAAACAAATTTTCTAGTGGAAACAATCAGAATGTGTAGTTTCTGTTGGATGTAAAATATTTTAAGATCTCTTGAAAGTATTACGGAATTGTTAAGATAGTAAGAACCACAATCAGACTAAATCAAAATGAAACCAGGAGCCCAAAGAAGTAACTTTGGATGCTGAAAGTGACTTATTGACCTGATGAAATTTGCTTGTGGATATGAACTTCACTTTTGATATCTTTGTTGAATGTGGGGAAAAAGAAGTCAAAGGCCATTGTCTATGTTAGAGCGGGAAGCTTTAATAAGAGATCATTCCCCTCAGGAAGTGGTTATGTCAATGGATAACATAGTCACAATAAGGGTAAATCAGAAGTATCCCCCCCAAAACCCCTATAATACTGCAAAGATAATTCCCTTGGCTCTGAGTGGTGCTCTTGAAAGGGATGAGATTTATATGAGAGGTTGTACCATAGTTGTGAAGCTGAAATTTGTGTCACTATAGTGTTTCAATAAATCTCTACTTGAAAAAGAACTGTGAAGATATCTTCTGGAAATGAAAATAAGAATTACTAAAGTTAAAAAAAAAAGAAAACAGAACATAGGTTTAATAGCACATTAGAAGTAGCTAAAGAACATATTAGCAGACTGCTAAAAAGATAAAAAAAAATGGAGAAAAGTTGAAAGACGTGGAAAATGAAATGAGTAGGGCCAAATACATTAGCTGATGTTACAGAAGAAGAAAAGGGAGTGGATCAGAGGCAAAATTTAAAGAGATAATCACAGAATATTTCAGAAGAGAAAAGATAACTTGTAATTTCATGATGCCTAATAAATTCCAATCAAATTTAAAGATATAATCACAGATTATTTCAGAAGAGAAAAGATAACTTCTTATTTCATGATACCCAACAAATTCCAATTAGGGAAATTAAAAGAAAGCCATACCTAAATTCATTATAGTGATACTCCAGAATACTTAAGACTGAGAAAATCTTAAGAGTATTCAGAGAAAAAAAATGTAGATTTATCCTAAAGACAGTGACAGTGAAAATGACAAATGGCAAAGATTGACATAGCAATAAGATACAAAAACAATAAAATGATTTTCAAAGAAGGAAAGGGAAATAACTGCTTGCATTCTTTACTCAGTGAAACAGTATGGGCTAGTCTCAGCAGGGCAGTTTCTGTTTGTCATTGAGGCTCCAAGATCAGTTCTGAAAAGACAGAGGTTATTAATGTTCCTCCTGTTCCTCTATCTACCATACCCCATGCCCACAGATGTGGGGTGGTTGTATTGCCTCCACTGTCACAAAATTTGTATGTTCCCTTCTAGTAGTTGTGATTTCACTTTTTTCCCAGTAATTTCCTACTTGCACACAACCTTTTATCCAGAAGGGCAGGTACAAGAGAAACAACATTTTAATAAAATTTACATGATTATGTTGTACCTCCCAGTTTGGCCTACATGGGCCACTATAGAGGAATTGAGTAAGCAGTATACTCTTCCAAGCAATCATTATTTTTACGCTTTAAGAACATTCCATCCAACAAGGAAATCGAGGTATCTGAACTGGAATTAAGTGTGGGAGCCACCTGCAGAGTTTACCAACCAGGAGAGCCTCGAGTTGCCGTTTGGGATAGAAAAAGACAACCTGCCTAGAAATGGTTGGGGCAGGATTCTGAAATTTTAAAATAGGTCTCCATAACTCTCATTTTTTTCATCCTGATCTTTGTCTAGGAAGCAGCTATGAGAGGAACTGCCTTAAGAAGATGCGTGGGGACAGGAGTAGCTGAGGGGGACAATTAGAAATCTAAGTTGATTTGTGAGGATAATTTTAAGGCTCAGCAATACCAGCTGTCCATGAATGGTAGGGAGCATAGAAGGTCTGTCCAGTGCTTTGACTACATTCCATTTTTGAGTGGCTTTTATGGTGAAAGGTTTATGTGCCATTGTCAGATGACAAATTGTGTAGTAAAGTTGAAATATGAAACATTTGTTTCAAGGGACACAAGAGAGGCCAGAGCTGGCTCTTAGGATTGGAACAGCAACACTGTAACTTGAAAAAGTGTCGCAGCAGTAAGGCACTGCTCGTAGTCCTAAGAAGGGTCAGAGTGAGGACTGGAGGTGGTCAGAGGTCCAAGGTAGTCAGGAATGGGCAAGGGCCACACCCCATTCATAGTGGCCTTCCTCACCATCAGATTAATAGGTCAGCTTTTGGAAGGATGTCCAGCATGCACTGGTAGCCTCTGTGCCAGAAATGCAGAGTTTCTTAATTTGTACTCAGTATGTATATACTCATGGTGGACAAGTTGCCATGTTGGGTATGTTGATAGATTATAGCCGTGGTGGTAATCTGTGTGGTAATAAACTTGTTCTCCATCCTCATTAGAAAACAGCTACCACTATATATCCAACACATTTCCTACAATTAAAAAGACTGACAATTTCAAGATTGGCAAACGTGTAGAGCAACTGAAAGTGTCATATATTTTTGGTAAGAATGTATAATGGTATAGCCATTTTGGAAAACTGGAAATATATATATTTTAAATTTTATTGGCGTATAGTTGACTTACAAAGTTCTGTTATTTTCAGGTGTACAGCAAAGTAAATCAGTCATATGTATACCTACATCTATTCCTTTTCACGTTATTTTTCCATATAGGTTACCACACAGTATTGAATAGATGATACTGTGCTATATGATAGGTCCTTGTTACCTACCTATTTTATATATAGTAGTGTGTATATGTCAATCCCAAACCCTAATTTAACCCTTCCCTTGCCCCACTTTTCCCTTTGGTAACCATAAATTCAGTTTCAAAATCTTTGAGTCTGTCTCTCTTTTTTAGGTTCTTTTGCATCATTTTTTTTATTAGATTCCAAATATTAGTGATTTCAAATGATATTTGTCTTTGTCTGACTTACTTTACTTAGTATGATATTTTCTGGGTCCATCCATGTTGATGCAAATGACATTATTTCCTTCTTTTTTATGACTAATATTCCATTGTATCTATGTACCACATCTTCTTTATCCAGTGCTCTGTTGAACATTTAGGCTGCTTCCATGACTTGACCATTGTAAATAGTGCTGCAGTGAACATTGGCGTGCATGTATCTTTTGAATTACACTTTTCTCTAGATAGATGTCCAGGAGTGGATCATATGGCAGTTCTATACTTAGTTTTTTAAGGACCTTCCATAGTGTTCTCCATAGTAGTTGCATCAGTTTACATTCCCACTAACAGTGTAGGAGGGTTCTCTTTTCCCTACACCCTCTCCAACAATTACTGTTTGTAGACTTTTTGATCATGGTCATTCCGACTGGTGTGAGATTATACCACATTGTGGTTTTGACTTGCATTTCTCAAATAATTAGTGATGTTGAGCATCTTTTTCATGTATGCTTGGGCTGTTTGTCTTCTTTGCAGAAATGTCTGTTTAGGTCTTCTGACCATTTTTTAATTCAGTTGTTTGGGTTTTTTTTTTATATAAAGCTGTATGATGTTTGTATATTTTGGAGATTAATCCCTTTTTGGTTGCTCCATTTGCAAACATTTTCTCCCATTCCGTGGGTTGTCTTTTCATTTCGTTCATGGTTTTCTTTGCTGTGCAAAAGCTTTTCAATCTAATTAGGTCCCATTTATTGATTTTTGTTTTTTCATTACTCTAGCAGGTGTAGGTGTGTAAGAAAAGATGTTGTTGAGGTTTATGTCAAAGATTGTTCTGCTTGTGTTGGAAAACTGGGAATTTCTAATATATTTCAGTATATACTAGGTCAGGACTTAGCGTTTCCACTTCTAGGCATGGATCCTTGAGACAGGAATGCATAATGCCTTTATTGATAATAACTAAAAACTGTCAAAAACCAAATATCCATAAGAGCAGACTAGTGGTGGTCTCTTCACACAGTGGAATACTAAGCAATGTAATGGAAAACATTTTCCTGGTTTTTTAAAAAATGTGGAGGAATTGGAGTTCTCGTTGTGGGTCAGTGGGTTAAGAATTCAACTGCTATCCATGAGGATGGATGCTGGTTTGATCCCTGGCCTCGCCCAGTGGGTTAAGGATCCAGTGTTGCTGTGAGCTGTGGTGTGGGTCACAGACGCGGTTTGGATCTGGCGTTGCTGTGGCGTAGGCTGGTGGCTATAGCACCTGTTCGACCCCTAGCCTGGGAACTTCCAAATACCCCAGTTGTGGCCCTAAAAAAAAAAATAAAGTGGAGGAATCTCCAAAGCAACCTGTTGAGTGAAAGAAACTTGACACAATTAACTGCTGTGTGCTTGCATTTATGTGATGTTTAAGGACAGGCTGAACTAATTTATGGTGGTAGAAGTCAGAATGGTGATTATCTGAAGAATAGAGAGGTGTCGACTCTGTTGGTTGAAAAAGGGGCTGAGAGAATTATCTCAAATAATAGAGATTTTCTATATCTTGGTCTAGGTGGTGGTTACATGATGTATACATTGGTAAAATTTCACTGACTGTACATATGTGAATTATCTTTTAGTATAATACTTTTACCAATAAAAATGTATTTAGCAATGTTAATTGATAATAGAAATACAAATTATATATGTAGAAACAATAATGAGTAAAATTTAAAAGCTACCATTTAACTCATAAAACTGTTAAAAACCAGGAATAAATCTAATAAGAAATGTGCAAGAATATCCAAGACAAAAATTACTAAATAACATTGAAACATATTAATGAACATGGAAGTAATTGGCATTATCTGTTTCACAAATTGGAGGACTAAACATGTTAAAACTGGTCAATTCTCCTTAAGTTGACTTATGAGTTTAGTGTGATCTCTGTCAAAATACCAGTGGATTTTTAAAGAAAATGTACAGGATGTTCCCTCCTTCTTTTCCTTCCCTTTGTCCATGTTCTCTCCCATCCCTACTCCCTCCCTCCTTCCATTCTTTATCTTTATTTCTTCTTAAATAATATGCATGTTTTTCAGTGAGTATGATGCTTGGCTAAATAGATTGTCTAGAGTGGGATGTTTTCAACATTACTGCTATGATGCAATTTAAATCAAAACAATACAAAACAAGCCCACCAAAAAAAAAAAAAAAGCCATCGAAATCAGTACAGTAAAATTTTACTGGGAACATGAACATTTACCATAAGTAAGTGCCTTAAAGATTTATTCAATATAGTGTGTGGAAGGAAAAGAGACAACAAAACATTTTGTCTTTTTTTTTATATTGTTGAATGCCATGGTTATAACTTAGTGTTGAGAGAGAAGGTGTTTGTGGTCAGGGGTAACTTTTGATTTGTGGCTTTTTGAGGTGGCCTTTCTTAGTATGCCACATTTTGTTATAAGCTATTTCTGAGCTCTGAGACTTGGCAGTGTTATTATTATTAATATTTTTTCTCTTTTACTCTACTGGCATCCTTACTATCTAGACTGTAGCTATTGTATACCTGACACTTTAAAGCCTGGGTAGAATCATTGGCTTTAACTTTGGTGAGGCCAAGGAATGAACAGTTATGAAGACTTGGCTTTGTAGAAAGTTTGTATTCATTATGCCAGTACTGGACTATAGGAGAGGATAAGGGCTTGAGAATGGAGGGCTCATTTTTGGGCTAGAGGTTGGGCATTTTAAATTAATAACTAAAGTAAATGATTAATAAATTATTAATTAATAAAAATTAACAAGGAGGTGCCAACATCTAATATTTTAATCTTCTGTTTACTTCAAACACTTTTTAAGCCCCTAATGTTTATTATGTATGCTCTAGGGATGAAACACATCCATGTTTCCATATTATGAATGCTGATGAGAGAGACTGCCTGATTAATAATTTTGTGCAGTTTAGTAAATGTATATGAAGTCCTTTAGGAACCAGAAGGAGGGGTAGGTGGAAACCTATTGAAAGCATGTTATAAGTCCCAGGTGATAAAAAACTGAATGTTTTATAGGCTCTAAATCAAGGAGATCACAAAGTCATGGCATTCTTTCATCTTCATTTAAAAGTGCCATAATTCTACCATATTACAGTATGGTTAAGGACTATCTTAATATCTCTTCTTTTAAAAACTCATAGTTTTGTTATAACAAATGGTAATATCTACCATATGACTGAAGATTATATGAAGATTTCGTTATATTCATTTAATTATGTATATGCACACACACACCAAAAATAAATGGTTAGTTTTAAAATGGATACTTTTGAAATTAGGAAATGGATACTTTTGGAAATTTTTATTTCTTAGGTCACTTTGACGAGCAGTGAGCATGTATGTCTTGAGCTCTGCTCAAACAGTTGTTAGCGTCTGAACCTAATTTTACTTCTACATAGAAGGGTACATAGGAATGTTGGGGAGATGGTATCTTAAGTATATATCCCTGACTTTCCTTGACTCTCTTTCCCTCCCATCTTACAACCAACAAGCTGTGTAGGCAGGCTGCTTGGTCCTAGAAAGTACATTTGAAGCCATACATTCTCCTGAGTAGGCAAGGAGACTCAGAAGCTTCCATTATCTAATCACATTGATGTAATGTTTTCATACAACATGAAAGTTAAGAGGTGTATTTTCTTGGTGGAAAAGAACTTGAAGAGGAGAGTGATGAAATTGATATGATGTCGAAGCATTACAAATAATTTTTTTCCTTTTTTTTTGGCTTTTTTGGGCCACATCAGCTACATATGGAAGTTCCCAGGCTAGGGGTCGAATCGGAGCTACAGCTGCCCTGCCTACGCCACCGCCACAGCCACAGCAACTCAGGATCTGAAACATGTCTGCGGCCTACACCACAGCTTAAGGCAACGCTGGTTCCCTGACCCACTGAGTGAGGCCAGGTATCAAACCTGCATCCTCATGGATTCTAGTCAGATTTTTTCCTAATGCACCACAACGGGAACTCCCTAAAAATAATTTCTGGTTTTTAGTAATATTAACTAGATCTGGAATTAAAAGAATATCATTATCTCAGATAATAGATATAGACTACAGATTATAGATTGGGGTGGGTTGTTGATACTTGTGGGGAACATGAGACTATTTCAATCAATATTATCTTGAGGCAGAGTCTGATTTTGTTATTAACTTCATGTGACATATATAGTTTTTAATTTTTGCAGACCGAGTGTATTTCGTAGAAGTCATTTTTTAAGTTTTCCATGACTAATGTCTTTGTGACTCATTGCCTGCTCATTTTGATACCTGTGACACGGTCTGTTGGCATTAAGAAGGGTTCATTTCTTGTTAGTATTTTATCATAATTAGTAGCATAACATATATAATGGTAGAAGATTATCCCTTTGAGAGATTTAGGATTGAGTGTAGTTCTTGACTTTTGATTAGTTTATTTTTTTGGAGTATACTGTAGGATCCCCCCCCCCTTTTCTTTTGGTGGTTATTGCTCATGCCCACTGCTGTTTGTCAATTGCTGGATGCCTCTTCTGTCTCTTATATATGACCACTGGTGCTAATTCTTCTTTCCTGTTTGTGGTATTGTTGTTACTTTCCCCAGAACTCATTTCTTGTTTTCATTCATTTCTAACTACCAATGTAAAAATAAGGTTCCTTTATTTATACTGCTAGATATGCACATGTTACAAAGGGAACAAACTTCTCAAATGAAATTTATAAAAGTCAGTAAGTAATTAAATAGACCTTCTTTACATAAAGCAGACCTCGGTGTTATATTTGTCTTTTGTGTACTGTGTGTTAACCTTTCTCTTTAGTCATCTTGTACAAATTAAATTTCTTCTAGTTGATTATTGTGGTATTATTCTGAACTGTACAACTTGAACAGTAGAAAGTCTCACAAGATGGTGCTTTGACTTATGTCCCCTTTATGTTCTTGAAAACTTGTTTCTGGTGACAGACAATGGGATGTCCCAGATAAATGCTGGTTTTCTTATGTTCCCATTCATCTACTAGCTTTCAAGGAATTCTGGACCCTTTTAGTGGTAAATAGTTTAAGAGAAAAATCTACTAGGGACTGAGAATTGATGTTTGAACAAAGAATACCGCTACTAATGTTGGGTCACTCTTAAAAAGTGACAGAGGTGTAACTTTTTTTTTTTTTTAAATATGGGAATTTACAGTTTTAATGTATCCTGTTGTTTTCAGCTTTTTTTCTCCAATATATTCTTATATGGATTACCAAAGAAAGACTTTATCTTATATTCATAGAAGTTATTTTAAGTAATAACTCAGAATTGAATGCATTGTATCTAACGTCATGTTGTAAAGTTAGAGATGAAAGAATAACTTCCCCCCATAGTTTAGGAAGATAGCTATATTATTTTGGCATTTATGTGATAGTACAGAATCTTTAGGATAAGGATGGTATAGCATGAATGAAATTTTCTCAAGTAGCCAAAAAGTTGAAAAACAACAAAAACCCATTCTGGCTGAAGTTTTTGTGATGAACAAAATGGGATAAGCTACTTGGCTATTAGTTATGCTTATTTAGAAAAGTAACACATATCTTAAGCAGGTAAAATACTTAGCTTATATGTGGGAATTAGGGGTTCCTAGCAGTTGTTCCGTGCTTAAGAGCAGGAAAAACACCATTAAGCAAAGTAGCCTTGGTCATGTTTAGATATATTTTAGATATTTTGTAGTTGAGTTTATTTTCAAGAGATTACTCTTTTACTATTCTGATATGTAGCTACTTATTTCACTAGGTTTTTCCCTAGGCAAACTCTTAGGTAAAAAAGTGAATACATAAATATTCTTTCCCTTTATTTAGTTGTCATAGAGGCATAGATCTCTAAAAGGAACCCTAGAATTTACATTAACCTTTTTTTAGTAGAAAAGGAAATTAATGGTCAGAGGAGTTAAAAGTACAGTTTTTTCAGTTTTTAATGTTTTCGATGATTTGAAGTAATAGTTATAAAAACTAGTCAATTTTTTTATATTGTAAATATGTACTTTAATACAGTGATTTCTCAGAAAACTTATCTAGGTACTTTATTCCTGGTACTAAACCTCTAATTTGTTGAAACACAGTGTAACGTATTTTCAATTATTTAATACTATCTTTCTGTGTTTGAAATTTACTTTTTCTCTGAGAAAAAAAGGCTGCGTGTCTCCTGATCTATTTGCATTGCCACTGCTCTGTTCTTAGAAGAAAGCTAAGCTCTGCTTGAGTAAACTTAGTGTTCAGTATTACTTCCCCAAGTACATTGTCCAGGGCTTAGTTAAAGTCTTGGGTTTATAGTATGCTATTTCCTAGGATACGACACTAAATTAATACTGTATTTTTTTCCCATCATTTTCTCTCCATTGCTTAAGAGTTCTTGAAGCCAGCATAGCAGAAAACAAAGCATGTTTGAAGAGGACACCTACTGAAGTTTGGAGAGATTCTCGAAACCCTTATGATAGAAAAAGGCAGGACAAAGCTCCTGTTGGACTAAAGAATGTTGGCAATACTTGCTGGTTTAGTGCTGTTATTCAGGTACGGATCTTTATGCAGATCTTATTTGGTGGGCATGACAGCAATGGAAAGTGGGTTGGGGTTGTTGTCGTGTATTTTATATATAACTGCAGGCAATTTTCATATGCCATTCTGTATAATAAACTGGTTTGCAGATTGCAGTATTCCCTACCCCGCTTCATTCCTCATTCGCAGTATGGAGTTTTAACAATAGAATACTACCACTGCCTTATTTGGAATTAAATTTTTATCTGGAATTAATTTCTCCTCCTTCCTGATGGTAGAAATTGTCAGAATGAAAAGAAAGTACTTTTGTAGTAAATCCTTGCAAATTTAGGGAGGGATGTAACCAACATATGAAACCAGAATTGTGCTTTTGTGAGAGCAGATTAATTTATACATAATGGAAAATGTCGTTCAAGAATTAGAATCATTTAAATACTATTTTTTATATGAGAGCATTTTATTTGAGGAGGGAGTAGATTGACAAATAAGTCTCAGCACATAGGTGAGAATGATACAAAGAATAAATATTGATAAATCAAGAATAATATATGTACTTTCTAACTTAGGCCCTAATGAAATGTTTCTTGACCCCTTATATTTGTGTGCATAGATACCCATCATCTTCTCAATTTGGACAATATTTTTTTAAAAAACTTTTATGCGATATAATTATTGTCATAATTCTTTACCACTTTGAGTTCATTGATAATGTTATCCATCAGATTTCAAAACCATAATCTCCTTAAATAAAACAATCTTTGAATAATAACATGCTCTTAATTTTTATTTCCCTTTAGAAAAGTAAATATATTTCTTAACTTTCTTATTACAGCCAAATTATAGCTTATTATTTAGAGTTTCCGATGAGAACTTTTTTTTTTCCGTCTTTTTAGGCCCGCACCCACGGCATATGGGGGTTCCTAGGCTAGGGGTCTAATCAGACCTACAGCTGCTGGCCTGCTCCAGAGCCATAGCAATGCCAGATCCGATCTGTGTCTGTGACCGACAGTACAGCTCATGGTAACGCTGGATCCTTAACCCACTGAGTGAGGCCAGGGATAGAACCCGCAACCTCTTGGTTCCTAGTAAGATTTGTTTCCACTGCACCGCAATGGGAACTCCTCTGATGAGTATTTTTTAAACCATTGGATTCATATGCCATTTCTTTTTATGTTCAAATAGCTCTTCATTTTGTAGCTTTCCAAACCTGTATGATGGCATAAACCTTCAGGTTAACAGGTTATTTAGTTCATTTCTACAAGATTGTTAATTATGTTCTCTAGGTGATTAGTCTGTAATTTTAACTTTTCTTCTACTATAGTATTATAATTTCTAGTCCTTTTTTTTTTTTTTTTAAGGGCTGCACCCATAGCACATGGACGTTCCCAGGCTAGGGGTGGAATCGGAGCAGCAGTTGCCGGCCTAAACCACAGCCACAGCAATGCCAGATCCTGGCTGCATCTGTGACCTATACCACAGCTTGTGGCAGCTCCGGATCCTTTAACCCACTGAGTGGGATCAGGGATCGAACCTCACCTTCATAGATACTAGTCAGATTCTTTACCACTGAGCCACAATGGAAACTCCATAATTTCCAACCTTTTTTACCTTTTCCCTTCTGCCAAATAGTATACAATTTGATTTCCTTTAGTTTTTATGGATTTTTGCCTCTTCAATAAACTGTGATATACACTAGTTAATAATATGTTATTTGTTTTCCAGGCTTCTGAAATGTTGAGGAATACCTGTATTAACATAAATTTGTAATAATGCTTTTGTTTCTGGCCTTGAGTATGCATTAATTATTCACTTACATGCCAACCATATCTCAAACTTTATTTCCTATCTCTTAGATCTTCTTTTATTTTTTTGCTTTTTTAGGGCCGCACCCACGGCATATGGAAGTTCCCAGGCTAGGGGTCAAATTGCAGCTATAGCTGCAGGCCTGTGCCACAGCCATGGCAACGCAGGATCTGAGCTGTGTCTGCAACCTATATCCAGCTCATGGCAATGCTGGATCCTCAACCGACTGTGCAAAGCCAGGGATCGAATCCGAATCCTAATGAATCCTAGTCGGGTTTGTTAACTGCTGAGCCATGGAAGGAACTCCTTAGATCTTCCTAATAGACTTTCTTGCTTCACTTTACTTGCAATGTTGGTAAGGACTTTCACATTTCATTGTTCAATCTAAATTTTGTGATTAGGCATGATTTTGAAACGGGAAGCACACTTTTAAGGCTGTGATGTGAATGTTCATGAATGTACTTTGGTGCTTTTATTTGGACGAGTGGATGTGAGCTCTATACTATTACAACCCGTAAATGAGGCTCCTTGATTAGAAGCTTGTCTTAAAAAACTGTAAGAAGTAAGAAAGTGCTCTCATAGAATCAGCATTTATTATTAGAATAGATGCTCTATCCACCTAGGAGAAGTAACTTCTACCCTTGCAAAATTTGGACTATAATGAAGTTATAAGAAATTGACTTTTGGGGATGTGGAGAAGCATTAAGCTTCAGAGTTCAGAAAATTGGGTGGGAAGAAAGCTTTGTCTAGATGTGACTTCAGGGTTTGTTTTTGAATGTAATTTTAAAGTCTCTTAACCCATTTTTAAGTAGCTTTTTATTTTCATCTCTTGCAGTTAAAATATTTTGTTTTTTATTCCCGACATTTGCTTAATTCCACATACATAATCTGAGATGTAAAAGTTTATCATATAAATGGAAATTTTCACTTATGAAAGAAAATCTGGGTCTGAAATCTGTATTAGTGTTGGACGGTTTTTTAATTGTATTTTCCAAAGCAAATTGGAACTTGTTCAGACTGTGACATAAATATAATGTAAAGTTTCACATACAAAATTTTCTCAGAGTTGGAATTTACTCAGTTGTCAGGCCTAGTATGAAACTACTGGGAATTCTTTTCCTTGTAAATATTTCTACCAATTTTAGTAGTATATTGGGATTATAAGTGATTTCAGAGTAGATAAGGAGGGTGGGATACAGAAGGTGCAGCTTTGTTATACTTGTTCTTCTAGGTATTGGTACCTAAATATTTTGGGAGCAAAAGGAAACAGAATATCAGAAAGGGACTATAAGCAAAGAGAAGACTGTACAGAGAATGGCTTCCATTATCTTTTGGATGCTTATGCACTGTTAGCCTGACTGACTTTAGATGGGGCATCAACCACTTACCTAGTCAAGACTATTTTTATCCTGTTTAAATGGAACTTATATGTAGAAAGTACTAATTGGAGTTGCTTTTTCCACTAAGGTGTGAGTGAATTAGGTGATAATGGAATATGTTAGAGTATGTTCTCCTTTCTCTGGTTTGAGGTATTAAATTCAAGTAATCCATGGATTCCCCTGATGACCCTTAGCACCATTCCCATTTGGATGCCACTGAAATGCTTGAAAGTAAGGTGCTCATACCTCTCAGTTTGCCTAGTACAGTCCCAGTTTACTCTCATTGTAGATCTATCAGCACTTGTTAAATAATCTTAAAACCCTCTTTTATAACTCAAAAGGGTTGTGGGTTGGATGATAAAGTTTAAGGTCACCCTATGCATAAATCATAAAACTCTAGATTGACCAAAAATATAGGCATTCTGAGGGCAGAGAGCATGTCTTCTGGTTATTGTTCTATGCCAGTATATAGTAGAGTGTCTGACATGGAGGAGCCCTTCGAGTAAGTATTGAATGAATGAATGAATGAATGAACGAACCATAAAGGCGCATACATTACTTATGGTGGAATTGAAGGCTTAAGATGCTTCTATCCTCCTAGTAAAGTATTGGATTGAAAAGATGCTGCAGGTTTTCCAGAACCTTCAGGATATCATTTAACATATTTATTCATATAATAATTTTATAGCATATTTATTCATAGTATGACTTTATATCTTTAGTTTTCATCAAAGAACATTAATGCATAGTTTAAGGAGAAAACCAAAATCCCATAGTAGTAAAAGCCTTGTAAAAACAACGATCCTTTGCTTCCAACCACCCTACCTGAGAAATATTGTCCTACTTCTTAAAGGCATTGGCAACCACCTCTGGCTGTTTCTCTTGTTACCTTCATATTTTTTAAATACCATGCCTTTCTGCAGAGATAGATGAGGCTTTAGCTCTTTCGTTTCACCTACCTTGCCTTTCTTTTCATCTCTCAACATAGTTATATCACAAGTTAAATATAATCAGTAGTCAGTGTTTGCATTTTCTATGACTTTGTAAACATTACAGTGATTTCCTAGAACTACTCTTTAGTAATCCTTTGTTTTCCTGGAGTTGTCGATTGCTATCCTTTTTTTTTTTCTATTTGCTGTATACTCATTTATCCCTAAAATTTTCTGAATACTTGAACATCTCTTTTGAAGTCTTATCAGTAAATAGTATGTTTTATATACTCAAACGTACATGTTAGCTTTTTTAATTTTTATTTTTTTTAATGAGGGGATTCCTTTACCACAGATTTCTGTGTCTCAAATCCAGACTGAATTCTGATTTTTTTTTTTTTTTTTTGTAGTTTAAGCATGGTAGCTATCTTTCCAAAAGGAGGTTTTGAAGGGTATTGGAGAGAGACAGTTGGGTCATTTTGCAGGCTTTTACTTAATCCTCCTATTTGTAACCCTGAATCTCGCCCTATGACTGATTTTTCTGAACCAGAGTCATTTAAGTTCATTTATTTTCAGAGTCTAAATTTTTTTGTATTCCACAAAAGGAAAGTAGTTGTTTGATGGTTCTGGGTCTAGGAAGGACTTAGGAATTTAATTGCTCTGTATATGGACTTCCATCTCTTAATCATGATGATCTATTTCTGCGTCCCTCTGAAACTAAGATGATGCCATTGCATTTTTAAAAAAATCCATCAAGAATTTATGTTGGGTCTCCTTAGTATTCTTCATTATAGAGAATTTATATCTCCATTTGCTCTCTTGTCATCACTTCTTTTGTTTTCCATTAGCTCTCTGATAAACTCACTTGGCAAGAGTTTAGCCAGACTCTTATTTTAACAAATTTTCTTCACAATTCACATTATTAACATTGGACAGAGTGAAAGGATACTTGTTTTTTACCTCTACCAGGTAGAGGTCCTAAAGCAACTTAATATGCTATTACCCAAAGTAGAATTTGTGACCATGCGTTATCACAACAAATCACAGAAATTAATTTTAGGTCCCAAGCACTCTATTCCTTAAATCAGTCACAGTAGTACTGGTCAACATATTCCTTCAAAAGGGGTGGGAAAGGTAATTGTCACTACTGCCTAAATTGTGTTTGTAAGGTAAACACATTGAAAACAAGTGTGGCCACCTAGAATTCTATAGCTATCAACAATCTTTAAAAAATGAAAAAACAAAACAAAACACAATTTTCAGTCTAGCAGAAGCTGGTTCATGACCAGGAGACTCACCCAGAGGAAATTCTAAAGAGTGTTCAGGAAGAAGAAAAATGTTTTCCAGTGAGATCTCAGAGCATAGAAGTGGAAATTGGGATTCTCCAGATTTGTTAGTATTCTCAATATTTCTCTTTCCTACCTAAATTCCTCATAAGAATTTTCCATATTTTGTCCCCGTTACTTTCACCCAAATTTTTTCAGAATTTTTTGTTGCTATTCTGTTTCCATTCTAATGGAAATATAACTTTCCAAATGCCAGATCTAAAGATTATTTCCCTGCCCTTACCTTATTGGAATGTGGCAATTAACCTTTGCTAATC
Organism: Phacochoerus africanus; assembly: GCF_016906955.1. Taxonomy (NCBI): domain Eukaryota; kingdom Metazoa; phylum Chordata; class Mammalia; order Artiodactyla; family Suidae; genus Phacochoerus; species Phacochoerus africanus. The sequence continues at coordinate 260,680,392 of NC_062544.1, forward strand.
TCATCCTTAAATTTGCCAGTGATTTTTTGATGTACTTCAAAATCTTCTGTGGTACTTTTATTTTTTTTGAGACATCTCTGACATAGGTATTTTCTAAAGCTCCACGGTTATTCTGATATACAGCTATGTTTGAAAGCTTTCTCTACTCCTTTTTATTCTCTGGTCTCATACTCCCCACTTCCTTTAGTATTCTTATTTTGTCTTTTCCACAGCTCTTTTTCTTCTGGCTTTTAAATACTTCTTCTTTAAGTTTTTGGTCTGATATTCTAATCACCTTATTTCTGATTTAACATTTATCCTCATTGTTATAACCTGCAAATCACAAGATTGTACAAGGGCAGAGACTGGATATATTTTATTCTCTGCTGCCGGTCTTCCTTATGTCTGGCATGTAGTGGGTGCTCCATAAATATTTGTTAGATGAATGAATACATGAATATGTTCATATTGTTTAATTAAGAAATACTTCCTGTGTGGCTCAGTGGGTTACGAATCAGGCATTGTTACTGCAGTGGTTTAGGTCACTGGTGGTTTTGGTTGGTTAGATCCCTGGCCTGGAAATTTCTGCATGCCCTGGGTGTGCCAAAAAAAGGAAAAAGAAATACTTCTAGTTCTCAGTGCTTTATGGTTTTACTTTGCATATTTTGGTCTTTAATCCACATCTATATGTCTGATTATGTTTCTTTATATACAGTGGACCAATTTCCCCAAGTCCTAATACTAAACAAAATCTTGTTTTCTCATTGATTTGTAGTGCTACTTCTGTTTCTAGCAAGTTGGCTAGCCTGTCTTTTATTAAGATTTAATACATTACCCCGTCCTGTAAAGTGATTTTCAAGCTTTGTAGACAGTGACTCATAGAAAGGAATATGTTGTACATTGTAAAACACCTTACACTTACATATGTATGTAAAATAGCTCCAAATAAAATTTGCAAACACTACTCTGTGGTGAAATTACTGTGTTGACATGTTCTGATAGTTTCCATTATATTGATTTCATTTTAAAAATTAATGTTTTTTTTTGTTTGTTTGTTTTTGTCTTTTTTGCTATTTCTTGGGCCGCTCCCGCGGCATATGGAGATTCCCAGGCTAGGGGTCCACTCGGAGCTGTAGCCACTGGCCTATGCCAGAGCCACAGCAACGCGGGATCCGAGCCGCGTCTGCAACCTACACCACAGCTCACGGCAACGCCGGATCGTTAACCCACTGAGCAAGGGCAGGGATCGAACCCGCAACCTCATGGTTCCTAGTTGGATTCGTTAACCACTGCGCCACGACGGGAACTCCTTAAAAATTAATGTTCATCATGATGACATTAATGGGTTACAAGTTATAGTTTAAAAACATAGTACCGGGAAGCCTTTCCATTAGTGTCTCACATGCTCTCATTATACTCTACATCATCAGTATTATTATATTTTGGAGTCACTATTATTATAATTAAATACCCATCTCCTTTTTAGGCTTGTGTCTCCTTGACCATTGGAGATAGTAATTTCTTCGTGTCTCTGTCATTTAGCCCATAACTTCTTTGTGTCTATCACCTGGCCCGCAAATTTACTTGTATCATATATTTAAAGATACCTCTAGATAATTCATACTGAATATAACATGTTTAAAGTGTTCTCAACTTATTTGTGTTCATTTTGACAAAACTGCTTGGGCACATAGTAATATGAAGGAAGAAACCTTTTAATATATATTAGGTTTTTTTGAATGGTCCAGGTGTAACTGTCTCCTTTGCAGTACAATAAATTAATATTTTATTGTTAATCATCAAGAATAATAATGTCAAAAGAAATGTGAGCTATACTCAAGGAAAAAGTAGCCCTTCTTGTGCTAGTGGGTACAATTCTGTGTATAAAATAAATCTCTCAGACCAGTTATATTTTTATAGTTCTGTTAATAGAATTTTCCCATTGGTTATCCTAAATTGTTGGGTTTTTTTTTTTCAGTCGTTATTCAATCTTTTGGAATTTAGAAGATTAGTTCTGAATTACAAGCCTCCATCAAATGCTCAAGATTTACCCCGAAACCAAAAGGTAAAATTTTGAAAGATTTTTGAGCAGAATGTATATGATATTCATGTTCTTTTATCTGCGCTTGCCTTTGGGACATTTGCCAAATCAAATGTCAAACATTTGATTTTCAAACAGTGTCAGATTTGAATGTCAATCCATTAATTTCAACCTCTTTAGTAACTTCCTATTCTTAGTGTATTGTAAATATGAATTTTCCTTCATCTTTGTGTCAGTAATAGGTTAATTTTGTCTTATTTTAGTAATTTTTTGTTTTTGGAATGTCAAATTTCAGTAAACTTTATAGGTTAGCATTCATAGTTCAAAGTCTTGCCTCAGTTGCCTCGTGAAAAATTGTGTGAAAATCAAAAAACTTTCAATTATTTTTATAGATGAGCTCTTTAACAGTTCAGTTTTCACTGGCTGTTTTTGCATTGCAAATCTATAACTCCTAATATGTTTAGCCAGTCTGACTTGACAGGGAGTACAGGTACCAAGACCACATTGCCTGGGTTCTGACTGTGGACCCAGAGCTAGTTACTTGATCTGGTTACTGCTTGGTTACCTTATCTGAAAAGTGTAAATAATAATAGGAATTATTTTCTAGAGTTGCTGTGTGAATTAGATGAGATGAAACACAAAGAGCTTAGAAGTACACAATAAGTACCAGGTGTCAGCTATTGCTAGCTACCATATTGTTCGTCTTAGCTTTTCAAAAGATAGAGCTGATTTACTATGCAAAAATTCATACTGAATAAAAAAAATTAGAGATTATATATTGGAGTGTAGGACTTTAGTGATCTTGTCATGTAAAGAAACTGTAGCCCTAAAGAGAACCGGTTACAAAGACAAAGAAGTTAAAGTCTTAGGTTTCAGTAAAGTGAACTTTGTGTGACCTATTGTTAGTAGTAGTGATACATTATTAAATTATATTTTCCTTTTAGTGTATAATTTTGAAAACTACTTTTCCTGCAAACATATGAAACATTTAAAATGCAAGCTAGTGGGAATATAATTTGATTTATAGCCAACTTTTCAAGCTGTCGTCTTTGGCTATAAAGTGTCAGACTGATAAGCCATTTTCAAAAAGGAACCAACATCACCAGACAGTTCCTCATATCTCATTTCCAGAAAATTAAGCAAAACTCTTTCAGTCATTATAGTTTTTACATGAAACTTTTTAGACCATTGCCTCCCTCTATCACAATTTCTTTATAACATTTCTCTCATGATATCTAGGTTGAAGTATATTGATAATTTGCATAGTTTTTAGAATTATTACTTCCAATTAGATACCCATATGTATCTTAACTTTTTCTTTTATGTTCTAAGATTTTAGTGCTTTACTGAATTTTAATTTCTTTTATTCTTTAACTTGTTGAATAAGACCAACTTAGATTTATAATCTTACTTGAAAAACAATTGTAAAATCCATGCTTATGTACCAGAGCTAATTTTGGGGCTCATAAGAATATTCAGCTGAACACTAGAGAAATGTATAAATCCAATCTTTGGTACCTTTTTAGAGAAATTTCTCACAGTAGAAGGGTCTGCATGTCCAGGTGCCCCATTAGCTTAAGAGATTAAAAGAATCTCTAATTCCATTCTGGAAGAAAAAAAATGAAATAAAGAAGGATGCCATGCAATTTTATAGAAGATTGTTTGTTCTACAAATGAGATTGTTCTTTAGTTTGACATAGTGACAGCAATACATACTATAAGTTGACATCTTTGAGGCAAACGTGTGGGATACATAGGTGGTTATCAGCCACGAAATGGTGGTACGATTCAGTTCTACTGAAGTGATAAAAAACACAGGTTTTAAAAAGGTGTCATTGTGACCTTAGTCACTATTAAATAATGAATTTCTGCCAAACTCATGTAATGTTTACTGAATATCCTTAGGGTTCACTTTGATAAAATCACAGGAATGTCATTTGAATGCATTGCTGAGTAGGGTTTTTTTTATCAGTGATTTAAAGTTGTAGCAAATATTACATACCTATTGAGTGCGACAAAGAAATGGAGTTTTCTCAATCAGTTTGCATTTTAGATAGACTTAGTTTTTACTGCTTCTACAGTTGAAGCTAATTTTATACACCCATATTTATTTGTACTATTTTTAATTTTAATGTCTAGAATTGTGAGGTTACTAGAAATATAAACTTTCATTTTAAATATCTTAGCCTTCCCTGTTCCCACACATATTCTCTTCTGTAATAAAAATTCATAGATTTATGGCAAAATATATATTAAATGTTGAGAGAACAAAGAGGCATATGCTTATAATATTTAGAGGTAATCACCATTTTAATAGCCAAAACCTTATTAATCATAAGGTTATATTATCTAAAGTTTTGATTTAGGGTGAGTATTTTCAAATAAACCATATATTCCCCGCTTTACTCGGAAGTGAAAAGCATATATGAAAAGGGAATGAATTTAGATCAGTACTTCACTGTATTACTTATCAAATGCCTGAGGGAATTGTGAATTTTGTAATAAAAAAAGGCATTCTGGAATTTCTGTCTCTAGCCATAATCATATAACAGAGACTGGGTTTACAAATTTCAGCAAAATTGTCAAGGGTTCAAAGCATACAAAGTATGTTTGCCAACTATAATGAAATTAAGTTAGAAATTAACAACACAGGATATATAAAAAATTCTCCCGGTAGTTGGAAATTATTTGCTCCTCTAAGTAACCCCAGGGACAAAGAACAAATCAGAAATACAATTTCTGAATATTGTAAATGGAATAAAAATTAAATATAATGTATCAAAAGTATAGGGATACAATTAGCCATTGGCTAGTGAAAAATATATAAACTAAATACCATATTAGAAATGAAAAATTGTTTCAAATTAGTGGCATCATCTTGTATAAAGAAATTAGAAAAAACTCATTAATTTTAAAAAAGAATTTATTATAGTCAGCTTACAATGTTCTGTCAATTTCTGCTGTACAGCAAAAAACTCATTAATTTGAAAGTAGAAAGGAAATAACAAAGAGCACAAATCAATGAAATAGACATCAGGAAAACAGAGAAAAATTAATAGAACTACAATAGAACAATAGAGAAAAAATTGATTTCTTAAAATTAATTTTAAGAAAATAGGTAGATTGAGCAAGAAGAAAGAAAGCAGAAACAAATTACCAATATAAAGAATGAAAGAAGGGCATATCACTGCATATTCTGTACACAATAAAATAAAATAGTAAAATATTATAAACAAAAGAAAAAGACTTTGATAACCTCAATACCTGTATATTATATTAAATAAATTGAATTTTTAGTTAAGAACCTACCCACCAAAAACCAAAAATAAAAAAAATAGCAGTGTAGTTTACTGGTGAGTTTTACCAAACATTTAAGGAAGATATAATACCAGTTCTCTACATGTTTTCTTAGAAATTTCAAGAAAAAAGTCTTGATTTATTCTATGAAACAAGCAGTACACTGAAACCAAAAGTAGAAAAATATATTTCAAGCAAAAGAAACTACAGACCAATATTCCTCATCAATAATTGAAGCAAAAAACTTGTCAGATTTTTGGCAAGTTGAAAACTGTAGTACACATAAAGGATAATACCTCATTGGCAAGGGGTTTATCCAGGACTGATTCAAGTGGGTTTGTCCAGGAATGATTAAAAAAATCAGTATAATTCACCATGTTTATAGATTAGAAGAAAAACCACATGACTTTTTAATAGATAAAGAGAAAGAATTTAACTGAAACTAACATCTATTGCAGGATGTCTCAAAAACTAGGAATAAAAAGAAACTTTTATCTTGATAAAGCTCATTTATGAAAAACCTATAACTAATATAATACTTCATGGTGAAAGAGTGAATCCTTTTCCTCAGAGATCAGGAGCAAACAAGGATGTCAGTCCTCATCGCTTGTCTGTTAAACATTAGACTGGAGTTCTTAACCAGTGCTATAAGGCAGGAAGAAGAAATAGGCATGCAGATTGGAAGGGAAGAAACAGAGCTGTCTTTTTGTGTATATGACTTGATTGTTTATTTAGAAAATCCTAAATATGCTACCAAAGAAATAGGAGATGGTAGATTCAAGAGATGAGTTTAGCAACATTATGTGATGTGAAGCAAACATACAAAAATCGATCATATTTAATACTAGCGACACAATTGTGAATTTAAATTTAAAAATTAAATAGCATAAATATGGGGTATTAGATGTAGGGTAGATGAAAGATATATATATAGAAGACTATAAAACAATGCTGAGGTAATTAAAGAGGTATACTATGTTCATAGATAAGGAGATACAATATTGTTAAGAGGAGAATTGTCCCTAGTTTAATGTGTAGAATCAGTGCAATCCAGTTATATTGCAGCAGGCTTTTTCATAGGAATTAAAAAATTGTTAGTAAAAATTATATGGAAAATTAAAGGATGTAGATGCCATAGCAGTTTTAAAAAGAATGACAATGTTGGAGAAGTTATCAGGCTACAATGATTAAGATACTGTGTTATTAGTGAAAAGGTAATCATATAGATCAATAAAATAGAATAGAGAGCCCAGAAATAGAGTAACACATATAGGGCGAATTGGTTTTTATAAAAGTTGCCCAAACAATTCAGTGGTCAAAAGAAAATCTTTTAAATTAATGATGTCATAGCAAGAAAAACAATCCTCAACCATTACAGGATATTTTACATGAAAAAGTAATTTGCAGTGGATTATAGACCTAAAACAAAGAATTAAAACTATAAAAATTCTTGGAGAAAACACAGGAAAAATTTTAAGTTTCTGAGTTAAGAAAGATTTCTTTTTTGGGCCACACTCGTGGCTTATGGAGGTTCCCAGGCTAGGGATCGAACTGGAGCTGTAGCTACTGGCCTACGCCACAGCCACAGCCACAGCCACGCACGATCCGATCCGAGCAGCGTCTGCGACCTACGCCACAGATCACAGCAAGGCCAGATCCTTAACCCACTGAGTGAAGCCAGGTGTCAAAGCTGCAACCTCATGGTTCCTAGTCGGATTCATTTCCACTGTGCCACAATGGGAGCTCCAAGAAAAGATTTCTTAAGTAGGACAATAAAAAAGCACAAATCATACAAAAATGATAAATTGGACTTCATCAAAATGAAAAATGTATCATCTCTGAAAAATTCACAGAAACTGAAAAGGCAAACCATAGATTGGGAGAAAATATTAGCAAAGCATGTATCAGACAAAAGAATTGTATCTAAAATGGATGCAGAATTTGTACAACTCAATAATAAGACAAATATCCTATTACTCTACTGGAAAGAAATATCCCAACAGATTTCATCACTAAAAAAGATACGCAGATTGTAAATAACTAAATGAAAAGATGGCTCAACCTTACTAGTTATCAAGGCAAATGCAAATTAAATCTAGAGGTGCTAGATTAGAAGAAATGAAGTTAAAAATATAGCCCATATCTAGGTGTTTTAGAATGTGAACCTACAATTCTTATTATACTGCCAGTGAGAATATAAAATAGTAGGCCTTAGAAAAACAGTTTGCTTGTTTCTTAAAAACTTCTACCATACGTATAGCCTAGCCATTTCCCATCAGTTCCTTACTTAAGAGAAATGAAAGCATATGTCCACACAAAGCCAGGTAACAACAATATCCACAGTGATGGAACAGGTTAATGGATAAATAAGTTGTGTTCTGTCCACACAATAAAATACCACTCAGCAATAAAGTGGAATGAATTATTAATGTACATAGTCACGTGGATGAAGCTCAAAATAATGATGCCGATTGCAATAAAGCAGGCTAAGATGAGTACCTAGAGTATGATTTGATTTATATAAGTTTCTACAAAAAAGATGGTTGCTGAGGAATGATTGGAGACAGGAGTAAAAGATGAAGAAACTTTTGGGGGTGATGGATGGGTACGTTATCTAGGTTGTGATGATGTATTCATGGATGTATACGTGTGTTAGATGTGATGCCCATAAAATTGTGTACTCTCTAGGGTACAGTATATTATAAATTAGTTATATTTTGATAAATCTGTTTTCAAAAAAAGATAAAGAATTTTGTTTGAGTAGTTTCTATGTGTGGTGGTATTTTCATAATTTAGCCAAATGCAATAGCTGGTTTGAACAGCATTCACTATCTTTGCCTTTAGACATTGAAGATTTTTCTAGCCACAGGAATTAGCTGAGTGTAAAAATGCTTTTATTATATTAAAATATTTAACTTTTCACATTTGCTTCTCAGCAGGATTTCACTTAATTTTCAAAAGTCATTTATTTCATCCTTGCCACTTAGCAAAGAATGTATCAAAAAAAGTTCATTGCCTTAGATGTTGTGATAGCTGAAGATATTGATTGCAAGAAATTGACAATATTTCTGAAAGTTATTTTGTGGATTAAAATTTTTAGTATTTATTTACACTCTTTAAAACTACTTATATAGGGCAATTGTTGGAGAGTAGTAAGTACTACAGAAAAATCATAGATTAGTTTTCTATCTCATTTAAAACTTTTGCGTTTAACTTTTATCATTGATGATGAGATTTATTATACTAGTAAAATCCATGCTTTCTGTAACTTAGCTTTAAAAAATTTTTTTTGTTTTGTTTTGGCCATACCTGGGGCACATGCAGGTTCCTGGGTCAGGGACCAAACCTGTGTCACAGCAGCGACCTGAGTTGCTGCAGTGACCATACTGGATTCTTAACCTTCTGTGCCACAGGGAACTCCTAACTGAATTTTTATGTTAGACTTAATGTTCTTTCTGGTTGCTGTAATAGGTAGTATTTTCTAGATCAAATATTTGAAATTAGTTTTACTCCCTTACACCTATTTCTTTTTTTTTTACATTTAAAAAAATTATAGTTGATTTACAGTGTTGTACCAACCAATTTCTGCTGTACAGCAAGTGACCCAGTCATACATACATATATATATATATATATATATATATATATATATATATATACACACACACACACACACACACACACACACACACACATTCCTTTTCTTATATTATCTTCCATCGTGGTCTATCCCAAGAGATTGGATATAGTTCCCTGTGCTATACAGTAGAACCTCCTTGCTTATTCATTCTAAATGTTATAGTTTGTATCTACTAACCCCAAATTCCCTGTCCATCCCACTCTCTCCTCCCTCCCCTTTGGCAACCGCAAGTCTGTTCTCTGTGCCTGTGAGTTTGTTCATTTGTGCTATATTATAGATTCTACATAGAAGTGATATCATTATTTGTCTTTCTCTTTCTGACTTCACTTAGTATAATAATCTCTAATTGCATCCATGTTACTTCAGATGGCATTACCGTGTTCTTTTTTTATGGCTGAGTGGTATTCCATTGTATGTATGTGCCATATCTTCTTAATCCATTCATCTGTGGATGGACATTTAGGTTGATTCCATGTCTTGGTTGTGGTGAATAGTGCTGGAGTGAACATAGGGGTGCATGTATCTTTTTGAATTTTAGTTTTGTACAGATATATACCCAGGAGTGGGATGGCTAAATCTTATGATAATTCTATATTCTTAAACCTATTTCTTAAAACTTCTTTTTAATGCATTCTGGGAGCAACTGTTTCTATATGAATTGATTACATTATTCTGGGCAATAACTAACTATACACACAGAGAAATGCATCCTACAGTTTTATAATATTGAGAGTGCAAACTTGGAAAATGCTTCTGATATTTAAATAGCGTATATAAGCTTTACCTGTTAAAATTACTTGATCTAACCTTAGTAAAAACTGCTTGTTTGATTTGTTACTGTATTGTGTTTTACTTGGGCATGAGAATTACATCCTTAAATTTTCTTCTCATTTAAAATATTTCTTCTGGAAGGTTTGGTTTAATCAACCGGTAGCAATTGATTGCCTACTTTGTGTAGCAAAATTTTGAGAGAGATTTAGATGTTCTTGTCTTTGAGAAACTTAAAAGTTTGAGAAACAAAAGTGAGTTCTCCAAGAAACACCAGAAAGATGATGCATTAGTCTAATATTAGGATCTAGGATCTAGTTAATTACTTAAGAGACTAATATTAGTTTGGTAATTAAGATTATCACACAACAGTGGCAGCTAGTGATTCGTTGTTGAGTAGAAGATATTAATTTCAGTAGGTGTGGAGTTTGAAAGGATCATGGACTTGAAGGGGCTTCTAGGGAGGCTTCATGGAGGAGGAGGGACTTTTGCTTAAATGGGTTTATTGAGGCAAAGTGCTTAAACAGTGCCTGGCACATAGTTAGCACTCACTGAATGTTGGCTCTTGTTAATTGCAGTCCTCAGCAGCAGCTGGGCTTTGCTGAATGGAAAGGATTATAATAAACAGACTTGAGTGAGGAGGATATTCTTGGCTGGGTAATGACATGATTTGCTATGAATATGTGGCATTTATGCTAAAATTGTGAGCTTAGGTTAGGTCCTCTGCTGTTTCTGTGCTTGACTCCTTTCAGTCTCCTAGATGATATCTTTTTATTTATGATATAGGAGTGCTGGATTCATCCCTAATCTATATTAGTTAAATTTCTGTTAATTTTAGAATGAGTTATCTGTTCACCAATAAAGATTTTATCTTCACTTAAGGAATTTTTCTTTTTTTCCCATAGGAGCATCGGAATTTGCCTTTTATGCGTGAGCTTCGGTATCTGTTTGCACTTCTTGTTGGTACTAAGAGGAAATACGTTGATCCATCAAGAGCAGTTGAAATTCTCAAGGATGCTTTCAAATCAAATGACTCCCAGCAGGTAGCTTTGTTACCTCATCTGTTTAACTATTTGTATTTCATTTAATCAGATCATTCCTGATACAGTTTTTATAACTACAAATGCCAGTTGAAGATGTGATTATTTATTTTTATAAAAACGAGCTGGAGCCATTTAAAACATTGTTTATTTGGAAGAATTACTTTTAAATTAAGAAATAGTAATCTTGGAGTTCCCGTCGTAGCTCAGTGGAAACAAATCTGACTAGCATCCCTGAGAACTCAGGTTTGATCCCTGGCCTTGCTCAGTGGGTTAAGAATCCAGCATTGCCTTGAGCTGTGGTGTAGGTCACAGAGGCAGCTTGGATCCCGAGTTGCTGTGGTAGTTCTGTAGGCTGGCAGCTGTAGCTTCAATTCAACCCCTAGCCTGGTAACCTCCATAAGCCGAGGGTGGGGCCCTAAAAAGACCAAAAAACAAAAAAGAGATAGTAATCTTGAAAGTATTATGATAAACAGAACCATAGTTTATGTTAAAATTAATAAGTGAAGGCAGTGGGTTAAATTAAGACTGTTCACAAATATATAATTAAAGACCTTCATGAAGATGCGATGACCTAGTGTCAGTTTGCTTTCCATGCGCTTGATATGCCTGTGTTTGCTAGCAGGAAGGAGTTTTCCTGACTTACTCAGAAAAGGTTTCTGAATGACATCAACTTTGTTTCTGAATGACGTTAACTTGTTATTGTAGCTTTTATTTTCCAATCTCTATGGAGTGCTATTTGGTTGGTTTTTTTGTTGTTGATTTCTTAAAAAAATATTTTGGAAGTTTTCCTGTAAAAATAGCCAATATCTATAAATAAACCAGTGTTTTCACATATAATTTGAGAAGTCAGAAATTAAAGAAGGGAAACAAGAGAAGCAAACAGAGTAGCAGAGAATAATAGCAACAGTGTTGGAGAAGATGACAGTGAGGTAATGGGCAGAAGATAAAGACAATCCTTAAGAAGAGATTTAAAAAGCCGCTACATTTGCAGTATAGTTTTTGTAATAGTTGCTATTTGTCTGTTACATGGGTTTGTGGAGAGGGTGTTTAGAGGAGGGTTCCAAAAGATTTCTGACTCTTCCACTGCCTTCCCTGTGCCTTTTTTTTTTTTAATTCATCTTTAATGGAAATATAAATAATAAAAAAAAAAGGTAGTCACATCAGAATTTGCTTACATTTGTGGTGGTTTTCAGTGGTTTTCAGTTCCCCCCTCAACGGTTTCTTCTGAGGAGTATTGTAATAACTAGGAAACCTTTTTGTTTCTTGTCAAGTAACCTTGCAGGGTAAGTAAAGTTACAGAAAAGTATGGAAAATTGTTTTAAAGTATTATATTTGTTTGCTAAGAGAGCTCAGACCAAATTAGCACAGACCTAATGATTTCAAAACAATAAACAAGGATTCTCTTATAGTTCTTTAAATTCACAGTAAAGGTGTTGGCCGGGCTGTGCTCCCTCCAGTGGCTCTCAAGGAGAATCCTTCCTTCCCACTACCAGCTGGCGGCTCCTATTGTTCCTTGGCTTGTGGTTCCACTTTGTCTTCATCTTTACGTGACCTTTTCCTCTGTGTATCTATGTGTCTTCTTCTCCCTGCCCTGCTCCCTCCCCTTTATAAGAGTACCCACCACTGGATTTAGGGCCTTCTTTATCCAGGATGGTCTCATCTTGAAGTCCTTACCTTACTTAGATCTACAAAAACTCTTTTTCTGAAAAAGATCACATTCTGAGGTTCCTAGTGAACATATATTTTGACAAGCATCAACTTAACTCACTCCAGATGGTATGGATGTTTATAACTGTCTTTTTGTGTTTTGTTGTCTTTAACTACATGGCTTTGGAGTAGTTTATTTAAGCTTCCTAGACTTTAGTTTCAGCATTTTAAAGATTGGCCCAGATGCTCTTTAAAAGACTTCTATCTGGGAAAATACATGATAATACTTTTGTTTTATACTTGGGCGTTTTTTGATAAAGGCAAATTGCTTACACTTATTTATCTGTCTTTGGGCGGTTATAGTATGATTGATTTATTCCCTCACCCCACCCCACCCTTTATGCGGATTTTATGTAAACCTATTTGCTATGTTCCAGTTCAGATTATTGAAAGAATTTTATAGTAGTTTAAAAGTATAACTGCCACTGCCTATCCTGTTTTTTTTTGTTGTCTGTTTTTCAAAGTTTCATTGAAGTGTAGTTGATTTACAATGTTGTGATGATTTCTCCTCTACAGCAGAGTGATTTAGTTATTCATATAGAGACATCCATTCTTTTTCTTCAGATTCTTCTCCCCTATAGATTATCACAGAATATTGTGTAGAGTCTCTGCTGTATATAGCAGCTTATTCCTGTGTATCTATGTCAGTTGACCTAGGACTATAGGAAGGGATGGAAAAAGATGAAGTATGCCCTGTTCTGAATGGAGAATCAGTTTAAAGTTCATGAGGTGGTGGACTTCATAGTTGGGGAGTCAGTAGTTGATCTGTCCAAGTTAACAGACATCTCAGTAGAATTGGATGTGGCTTAGAAAGTTGTGCGTAACGGTTGAATTGAAAAGATAAATTGTTGAACAGGACATATTCCTTCGAAGAGAAAAACCAGAACTCTTTGGTAATATGCATCCTTCATTTTATAAATATTCATTACAGAGTTCTTTTGGGCAATAATAATTCTTTTTAAAAATCTCATTAGTAAAGTCGAATATATGTGTATAATATGTATGTGTCTATATGTGTATATAGACGTGTGTGTGTGTTATCCCTCTAAAAATGAAATCCAGTTATATGGTTATTGATATAATGCTTATTTTTCTCAATGCTAATCTTATGCTCTAGTTATAAATATTTCTTACATTTGATGTGAAAAGTTTCATATGGTACCTTTGTGAAGAGTCAATTATACATTTGAAAAGACTGGATGTAAGTTTTGTGTGGCAGTAGTTACTGTTTTAATTTTAAGCTCAAATATCAACAAGATTTTTTTTCCCCCCACAGCAAGACGTGAGTGAGTTTACACACAAATTATTAGATTGGTTAGAAGATGCCTTCCAAATGAAAGCTGAAGAAGAGACGTAAGTTACCATGAAATTTAGTGATGGGGTTTAGGACATTGATAAATAACACTCATTTTTTTTTCCCTCTATGTATTCATTGTCAACAGAGAAATGAGGAACTGAGATAAACATATGGAAACCACATGTTTTTGGTATTATTGACAAGTTCTTTGGAATTTGTGGCCACAAATGCCGGTTAGCTTTAGATGTCCACTAGAAGATCAGAATCTAGCAAGAAAAACCTAAAAAGAGATCTCCGAAAAAGCTAATCCCACATGCCCAGTTCTTTACCTTAGAACAGACATGTTCCGTGAAGAGTGAGTTAGTGGTGGGGTAAGATGCCAGAAGTAATAAGGCTGATAAGACTTTTCGCACAAAATCATGAGGACAGTGATATGAAATTTCTCCTCAGAGTTCTCTAGCTTTTTATTTTGTGCTTGTTAGGCTGAACTACTAAAACTCTGGTAATTTAAAATATGTGGCAAACCTTGTTAGGGGAAGAAACTCACACACTTTCAGGCTGGTCCTTCTCCCACTCTTAGGAAGCCACTCTCCTAATATCAACCATGGGTTCCTTTGTGTACCTTCTTGAAATGCTGATATACCATTTAGAATTTTCCACCACAGGTTCTGATGTGATTCTACAAGATGGAGTATTTAAATTAGCACCTAGAATACAGAAATAGAAGGCTAAAAATTCTTTCCCTTCTCTTTTTTCAATTTTTTAAAATTTCTTTTTCTCCCAGTTTTACTGAGATATAATTGACTGACAGCACTGTGTAAGTTTAAGTGTACAGCATAATTATTTGACTTCCATACATCATGGAAGGATTACCACATTAAGTTTAGTGAATATCCATTATCTCATATAAATACGAAATATAAGAAAAAGGAAAAGTATGTTTTCCTTGTGATGCTTAGAATTTATTCTCTTAAAATTTCGTGTTAACATACAGCAGTTAATCAGTCATTTGTACATAACATCCTCAATGCTTAGTTATAACCAAAAGTTTGTATCTTTTGACCCCCTTTGGCATCATACAAAGATACTCGATTGTTATGACTATATTCCGTACGCTGTGCATCCCTGCGATTCATTTGCTTTGTAACTAGAACTTTGTACCTCTTAATATTCCTCCCCTGTTTCACTCTTCCCCTCATCCCCTTCCCTACTGGCAGCTATCTATTTGTTCACTATATCTGTGACTGTTTCTGTTTTGTTGTGTTTGTTCATTTGTTTTTTAGATTCCACGTATAAGTGAAATCGTACAATATTTGCCTTTGACTTATTTCACTTAGCCTAATACCTCTAGGTCTATCCATATTGTTGCAAATAGCAAGATTTCATTCTTTTTTATGGCTGAGTAATATTACATAGTGTACATTTTTATGACATATTTCTGTATCTATTCATCGGCACTTAGGTTAGTTCCATATCTTGGCAATTCAGAGTACTGCTGCAGTGAACGTAGGGATGCATGTATCTTTTTCACTTAGTGGTTTTTTTTTCCTTTGGATAGGTATCCAGAAGTGGAATTGCTGGATCATATTGTAGTTCTGTTTTTAACCTTTTGAGGAACTGCATACTGTTTTCCATAGTGACTGCACTAATTTGTATTCCCACCACTAGTGCATGAGGATTCTCTTTTTCTGAATTTTCACCAATACTTGGTATTTGTTGTCTTTTTAATAATAACTATTCTGACAGGTGTGAGGTGGTATCTCACTGGTTTTGATTTGCGTTTCTCTGATGATTAGTGATGTTGAGCATCGTTTCATGTGTCTTTTGGCCATTGTATATCTTTTTTAGAAGACGGTCTGTTGAGCTCGTATGCCCATTTTTTTTTTCCACACACACACACACACACACACACACACACACACATTCTTTTTATTTTATTTTATTTTATTTTTGTCTTTTTGCCTTTTCTAGGGCCTCTCCTGCAGCATATGGAGGTTCCCAGGCTAAGGGTCTATCAGAGCTGTAGCCGCTGGCCTACACCAGAGCCACAGCAACGCAGGATCCGAGCCGCGTCTGCGACCTACACCACCGCTCACAGCAACACCAGATCCTTAACCCACTGAGCAAGGCCAGGGATCGAACCAGCAACCTCATGGTTCCTAGTTGGATTCATTAACCACTGAGCCACGATGGGAACTCCTCATATGCCCATTTTTTAATTAAGGTTTTTATTTTGATATTGAGTTGTATGAATTCTTTATATATTTTGAATATTAACCCCTTACCAGACATAACATTTGCAAATACATTCTCCCATTCAGTAGGTGGCCTTTTCATTTTGTTGATAATCTTCTTTACTTTGCAAAAGCTTTTTAGTTTGATGTAGTCCCAGTTTTTATTTTTTGACTTTGTTTCCCTTCCCTGAAGTGACATCTTCAAAAAAATATTGTTGAAATCCATGTCAGAAAACTTTTACTGCCTATGTTTTCTTCTTGGAATTTTATGGTTTCAGGTAGTCTTTAAGATATTTCGAGTTTATTTTCGTATATGGGGTAAGGAAGTGGTTTAATTTCATTCTTTTGCCTGTAGCTGTCCAGTTTTCCCAACACCATTTATGAAAAGACTTGTCTTTTCCCTGTTGTATATTCTTGACTCCCTTGTTGTAGATTAATTGACTATATAAAGTATGGGTTCATTTATGGGCTCTCTATTTTGTTCCATTTATCTATGTGTCTGTTTTTGTGCCAGTGCCATACTGTTATGATTACTGTAGCTTTGTAGTATAGTTTGAAATCAGGATGCATGATGCCTTTGGTTTTGCTATTCTTTCTTAATATTGTTTGGCTCTTTGGGGTCTTTTTTGTTTCCATACAAATTTCGGAATTACTTGTTCCAGTTCTATGAAACATGCCATTGATATTTTTTTAGGGATTACATTGAATTGGTAGACTGCTTTGGATAGTATGATCATTTTAACAATATTCTTCCAATCCATGAGCACCATGTCTTTCCATTTGTTTGTGTCTTCAGTTTCTTTTGTCAGTGTCTTATAGTTGTCCAGGTACAGGTCATTTACTTTCTTATATTTATCATCATTTTTCCTCCATTTTTAAATTATAACCAGCCTCATTTTCCAGTAATAGTAATAATAACATCTACAATGAAATTAAAACTTTTTTTTTTTTTTTTTTTTTGCTTTTTAAGGCTGCACTCGCAGCATACAGAGATTCCCAGGCTAGGGGTCTAATCAGAGCTACAGCTGCCAGCCTACACCATAGCCACAGCCACAGCAGATCTGAGCCGCATCTGTGACTTACACCACAGCTCACGGCTATGCTGGATCCTTACTGAGCGAGGCCAGGAATTGAACCTGCAACCTGCAACCTCATGGTTCCTAGTCAGATTTGTTTCTGCTGCGCCACGACTGGAATTCCTAAAGTCAAATATTCTTATTATACATTGTTAGCAACTAAGAGATGCCTCTAAAATTTAATATATCTCCTCTCATTTGCTTTCAAATTCCCAGGGGAAAAATAAGTTCCCAGATTACATCCATTTGATCTTTTAAGGTAAAATGCAAACAAATTATACTGAAAAGCCAGATTCTTTTGCCCTGTGGTTGCAGTCTAACAGAAAGAAGTTGCTTGTAGTTTTGCTCAGTCTTGACTACAGACATGTCTTTTCTGTGCCTGAATTTAGTGGGGGTTCTGCAGCTGCAGCCTAGATTCTCCACTTGTATGTGTTTAGTTCTTTCAGCCCTTTGAATGTTGAACCTCATGTGCTTTAATTTTGGATTTCAGAGAATTATTAGGACACATGGTTAACGTTGGTCTCTTTTAAAATTTTGAAACAAAGGCAAAATATCATCCCTTTAGCTTTTGGTCTAGCTATAATATTCCTGGAAACTAGTGCAATCCAGACTCGTTATTGTTGCTAAAGACTGTAGAAGAAGCTTTGGATAATGTCATGGTTTTAGTCTTGCCAGGATGCCTGTCTTAGGGGCCACTTGGTTTTAGACAACTACTTGTAAACTTAAGTTGGAAGAAATCTTTAAAGAGACTAATTATGGTGCTAAATCTAGACTATCTGAGGGAAAAGACTTCTACTGTTGGAAACTGTCTTAGAATGTGGTATTGAAAGCTTCTTCCTTCTTAACATGTTTGGAATTTTATGATGCTGACAGCTTTGATCATAGGTGCCTTTCTTTTTAATTCACCAAAACTCTTAAGTTGCATTTTTCTCATGAGCTTCAGCTTGCTGGCCTTCAGTGCTGCATTGAATATAAGTTCTTTCTAATAACAGGTTTTGTGCTATGATGGTTTCTGGCCTTGCATTTTGGTATGGGATTGGTTAGCCCTGTGAAACCTGCCTTCTAAGTAGTTTCTTTCTTCTCTTCATGTTAATTTCTTTCTTAGTTTCATCTGGTAAATCTCCCAGTCAGATTGCTTAACTGAATCTGTTGATGCTTCTGAAACCTGAGTTCCAGCATCCAGTGAAGATCATTCTCTCTATGAAATATTCTTTCCTCAGCTTTTAAATGTTCTAGGTCTTGTATATTTATTTCTGCTCGTTTTTTTTCTAGTGGGCTGTGCCTTTAAGGTTCCATTACATACATATTATTTTTCATGCCTTCTTTTTTTTGTTTCATTTTTGGTTTTTTGTTGTTGTTGTTGTTGCTTTCAGAGCTGCACATGTGGTATATGGAAGTTCCCAGGTTAGGGGTCGAATTAGAGCTGCAGCTGCTGGCCTGCACCACAGCCACAGCAAAGTCATATCTAAACCATGTCTGAGCTACACCACAGCTCATGGCAACACTGGATCCTTAATGCACTGAACGAGGCCAGGGATCGAACCCGCATCCTCATGGTTCCTAGTTGGATTCGTTAACCACTGTGCCACGATGGGAACTCCTTTTCATGCTTTTTAAAGGATGGCTTGGCTAAATTTTTTAATAGTTTAGCCTGCTTCTTAGCCTCTGATTCATGCAGGACTGGCCCTATTTGATGGATGAGTGTCTTCTCTTTCTGTTCTTTTGACATTTTTCTGTCCTATACATCTGTTTTTATCTTAGCCTGTTCCTCTGATATTGTCCTGATGGGTCCCTCATAATGATTGCTAGTGAAATATGAGTTAGGAATATGTCCAAGTCATTTTATTATTCAAACATGTCTTGTCACCTTCACCTCTTTTGAGCTGCAGAATTCCAGCAGGTTTCTGTCCTGTCAGACCAACAGACAGCCCAGGGTGGACTTGATCTATGATTGTCCACCCTGGTTCTTCTTTAGTAGAACTCCTTTTCCTTCTACTTTTTGTAGCATTCTAACACCAAAAATTTATTGAACATGTTTCCTCAGAGTACAAGCAATATCTGTATCCCCGTCTGTGATTACTGAGTTTCTTTGAAGTTCTCTTAGTAATTCTTTGAATGCTTTACCCAGAAATCCCTAATTCCTCCTCTTAAATCTTTACAGGCTTTCTGTAAGCACTTCATATAATAGCCTGTCTTCAGCACAACTCTCTGTTTGCTTTTTATCTCTAGCCTTAGAAGACTGCCGCTTGACTATTTACTGGATCAGTAATTTTGTACTTTCTTTACTGTTTATGGAGCTAAAATTTTTTGAACCACTAGGCTTTGCCTACCTAGAACAGAGCTTTCCTGTTGATATGCCATAGTAAACCATATTATAGATATATGGTGGCATAGATTCTGTTTCTCTGCATGAGAAAACATGTGTTTTTATTCCGGAGTTCTCTGCATATATTTTCTGTGTGCCAATGACATTAAAAAGATTGAGAAGCACTGACCCAAAGCATTGTAAGTTACTCTATCCCTTGCCCTAGATCTTTGAACTCTTTCTGTGCCACCCTAATTCCCGGGGCTAAGGTATCCCTGATATGAGTTTTCTATAGTGATTCCTTTTGGCCTTTGATATTTGTGTCAGTCTAGCTTTTCTTCAGGCAAGTGGTGTTTGTATCATTTCTCCTTTAGGAGTCTCAGTTGCTCCTGACTTATGTTCCTTACATTTCTGTTGATAACAAGGTCTGGGCCCCTGAGATTCAAAGCTTAAATGTACAGTAAAGAGAAGACTTCTGGGAGATTGCAAAGAAGGACAGGTCAACATTTTCTAGAAGATCTATCTGACTCCTTAGGGAATGTCAGTGGAGAGCAGACCAAAATTCAGGTGGGAAGATTTGGAAAGATATTTGAAAAGAGAATTCAGAATTAGAGCTGCTCATACTGTTTCTTCTGGCAAAGTCACCAGCTTGGTATGTCATTGCTCTTTCTATGGAGTATATGTGTGATAGTAAGGAGTGAAACCAAGAATGTTGCTTTTCTACATGGAAATATGACACATGGAATTGGACATACCTACTAATGTTTATGTCTAAAGATTCATAGAATTTTACATCAAGAGAGACAATATTTGGATTATTTCTCTCCCCCATATCAGTCTCCAGTCCTTTTTATTGTCACAGTCTAAAACATAAGATATGAATTAAACATTTTCCATAGAGTTAAAATGCCCAGAGATTAAGTATGTGAAGTGGAAGTTTACATAGATTTTTGGAGGCAGACTTGCCTTTACTTTTCAGCTTGAGTACTTACTAGTTGTGTGAATTTGGGCAAGTGACTTAGCCTGGTCTACAGTTTTATTATCAGTGCAGCAGAGGTAATAGTATTAGCCACTACTATTAAGGGTGGGCTGCATAATCTTGTAGCAACATCCTCAAAACTTGAGAGACTATGTCATAGTCTTAGCTGTGCCCAGAAAGTATGAGCAAGAGGCTCTGCTCATCCATTCACTCAAGGCCCCCCACTGACGGAGGCTTCATCTTATCACAGGCTTCTGGGATCACCACATCAGTGCAAAGTGTATTGGCTGTCAGAGTGTCAGCCCAGGAATGACACACATCACTTCCGTTCACATTTTGTTGTGCAAGGCATGTGGTTTACTTAACTTCAGAGAGTGAGCATATCTCACACTCATTAGGATGACTGCTATCAAAAAAAAAAAAAAAAAACCCTCAAAAAGTGTTGGTGAAGATGTGGAAAAATGGAAACTTTTGTGTGCTGTTGGTGAGAGTGTAAAATGGTGCAGCTGCTGTGGAAAACATTGTGGTAGTTCTTCAAAAAATTACAAATATAATTACCATTCGATGGAGGAGATCCTTTCACAATGTATACATACATCAGATCATCACATTGTACACTTTAAGTATCTTAAAATTTTGTTCGACCATTATATCTATAAAGATGAAAAAAAAAAAAAAAACAAAACCCAAGACTTAAACGCATCTAGCAATTCCACTGCCAAATTTATATCAAAAAGATTCGATAGCAGGGTCTCAAAGAGATAATTGCACACTCACTTTCATAGCAGTATTATTCACAATAGACAAGAGATTGATTGGAAGCAGCTCATATGTCCACGCATGAATGGAAAAGCAAATGTGAGATATATGTATATATAATATCTCCTTCACAAGGAAGGAAACTGTGACGCATGCCGCAGCATGGATGAGCCGAGAAGAAGTGATGCTAAGTGAAATAAACCAGTTACCAAAAGACAAACAGTGTTTTACTTAGGTGTCAAGAGTTTTTGAATTCAAAGAAACAGAAAGAGTTGCGGTGGTTGCCAGGACCTGGTAAGTGGGAGAAACGTGGAGCTGTTTAATGAGTGTAGATTTTTATCTTTCAAGATGAAAGAGTTCTGGAGATTGCTTGCACAATGGTGTGAATTTACACAACACTACCAAAGTGTACACTGAAAAATGGTTAAGATGGGTAACTTTATTTATTTATTTTTGTCTTTTTGCCTTTTCTAGGGCCGCTTCCTGCAGCATGTGGAGGTTCCCAGGCTAGGGGTCTAATTGGAGCTGTAGCCACTGGCCTACACCAGAGCCACAGCAACGCAGGATCCGAGCCGTGCCTG
The DNA here is from genome assembly GCF_016906955.1 of Phacochoerus africanus. Lineage (NCBI taxonomy): Eukaryota > Metazoa > Chordata > Mammalia > Artiodactyla > Suidae > Phacochoerus > Phacochoerus africanus. Next base: position 260,702,098 of record NC_062544.1, read on the forward strand.
TGACCTACACCACAGCTCACGGTGATGCCAGATCCTTAACCCACTGAGCAAGGCCAGGGATTGAACCAGCAACCTCCTCGTTCCTAGTCAGATTCGTTAACCACTGCGCCACGATGGGAACTCCTAAACTTTAAATTTTAATCGCAATTTTAATTTTTTTCTCAAACTTAAATAAAGAGTGAGTGGAAAAGTGCTTCTTGCTATGTACCTGAAAGTAGAGGGCCAGAAATCTTTTGAGTAGCAGTAATGACCAACTCTAGCACACTTCTTCAGATGATTGTTGCAAGGATTAAGTGAAATACTTCCCACCAGTTGTCTTGTGGTTTAAATGATGGTCCATGCAGCACATTTATCAAGAGACTGTGTCCTCCTCTCTTTTTTTGAATAAATAATTTTACTAAGTTAGCACAGAATTCAGGAGGAAAAAGTCTCTATACAGTTGTGGATATAACACATTTTCATATAAGGTGAGCATAAACTTTGTGTTTTTATACCACAGGTTACAAAACATTTTTTAAAAAACATTAAAAATTGTCTGTTTTTATTTATTTCAAGCAAAAAAAAAAAAGAATAGCAAATTTGTATATTAAAGAATGTGGATAAGTCACACATGACTTATTTTACCAGCAACATGAAACTTTAGAAAAGTTTGGAGTAGCTCTTTAGCTACCTGGGTCAGAGCTGATGTTTTGCTCCTTCACTGGTGATAGCTAGTGTGCACTGTTCTGGGTAATTGTGGGAAATGACATACTAAAATTTTATAGAAATTAGTTTAGATTGAGTGCCTTTTCCCCCTTCCCAAGTCTAAATAAGTGTGTACTGTACAAACTAAAAGTCCAAAATTGAAATGTATGATGATAATGGAAATATACAGATTGTGCCTAGTTCTTCTTAGAGGGAGGTCCCACACAGTAACTCATTTTAACCCTCACAGTAGCCACGTGAGTTCTATTACCATTGGTATCCTCAGTTGACAGGTGAAGAAATGGAGACTAAACCTAAGTACCTCAGCCTAACACTGTGAAGTAGCAGAGCCAAGAGCGTGATTACCACATAAGTGTTATTGTCTTGTTCTTTTAATGTTTCCTCTATTATTTACAGGTCTAGAAATCATAATCACATTTATATTCTTAACATGATTTTTAGGGATGAAGAGAAGCCAAAGAACCCCATGGTAGAGTTGTTCTATGGAAGATTCCTGGCTGTGGGAGTGCTTGAAGGTATAGTTACACCTGTTTACTTCTTGAATGCCATTGAGGTATTTATTATTAGCTATTAGCCCTGTTATCGTAGTAGTAACTTAATTTGTGTCGTATTTGTTATTTTGACTCACTCTGTCTAGTAGTTTCTGTTGCATTTCTACTGCTAATCATTTATATAGAAAGCAAAGAATTGAGTGCAAGTACAGAAAGGTACAGAGTACATTAGCATATGCTAACTTGAGAGTTAATGTTATTCTGATGTTCCTTCCCTGGGAAGGGTTCTGTGATACTGTGAGTTGTTGGGATACAAAGGTTAAGAGGGTAATTGGTGGGTCTTTTGAAAATAATATTGGAGTTGAATACTGGGCTTCATGTGAAGGTCGCTATTTTTGAGGGTTTCAAGTGTATGCATATTGAAAAATGGATTTAGCAATTTAGCATAGTAAGAGTATTACACAGTTTCCATATTGGAGGTGATTATAAAATTCTTTATAGTTTTCAAGAAAGATTTGTCCTTTATCTTTTAAAAATCAGTTAAAAGTGATATGATTTTTCTTATTTAAAATCCAGGCCTAACCCTTTATTCTGGTTTTCCTAACAAGGGAAGGGAACTGATTCATAAGATATACTTCAATAATATTATTACTAAATCCAAAAGCATACATTTTTGAAAAATTGTTTTTCCAAATTGCCCTATGCATCAGCTTTGGAAAGTTCACCCAAATCATCCGAAGTGTAAAATTTGGAAAATTGATTTTCCTTCAAGACCTTTTTTTTGTTGTTGTTATTGTTGTCTTTTTACCTTTCCTAGGGCCGTTCCCACGGCATATGGAGGTTCCCAGGCTAGGGGTCTAATCGGAGCTATAGCCACCGGTCTGTACCAGAGCCACAGCAACATGGGATCTGAGCCGCATCTGTGACCTACACCACAGCTCACGGCAACGCCGGATCGTTGACCCACTGAGCAAGGCCAGGGGTCGAACCTGCAACCTCATGGTTCCTAGTCGGATTCATTAACCACTGCACCACGACAGGAACTCCCTTTCTTCCGGATCTTAAGTGATAGATTCCCATGAAGTTTTGTTTGAATATAATTTTATAGTTTGGGATTTGGAAAAAGGCAGACATTAACTCATAATTTAGTCAGACATCCTAAAGGTTATATCGAGATATTAGTACATTTTGTTTGTACTAATGCTAAGTACTCATTATATAAATGGTGGAATATTTTACGTAGTGCATTATATTCCAGTTTGTCCATACTATCATACCAGTTTTTATTTGAAGTAGAACACTGTATCTGAAACAGTAGAGAGCCACTGACCTACACCAAAGCCACAGCAATGCCAGATCTGAGCTGTGTTTGTGACCTACATCACAGCTCACGGCAGCGCCAGATCCTTAATCCACTGCGTGAGGCCAGGGATCAAACCTGCGTCCTCATGGGCACTGATCAGATTCATTTTCACTGAGCCACAATGGGAACTCTATTTATGATACTTTTAATGATCATTTCTACCTGTGTTATCTGGATTCTTAAAAGTGATTATTAAAATTTATCAGTGTTGAAGTCTTTGTATTTGGTTTTGATAAGTTGTTTCAAAGCTCTTGTGTTGTATAAATGTGATTTTAATACATTTCCAGATGAACCATGTATTTGCTAAGAGTAATTTAAGATCCCTTTCTTATCTTTACATATGTCTTCCTAATGCTTTCTTTTAGACTAGTAACTCTCAATTGTGGGTGATTTTCAGTTTGTTTACTGAAGTACTCCATTGCAAAGGTTCTTCAACTTTTCCGGAACTTCTAGTCCATTGACCCCTTCATTTTGTTCTTTTTAGCTTTTCTTTATTTCCTTCCCTGTTCATTATGATTATTGTTATATGTATCTAAAACTCTCTTTCCCCCATCCCCTTCTGGCACCACCTCTCTGGCTAGTCTCTGACCAGCTGCGGTAATGCTGGATCCTTAACCCACTGCACCAGGCCAGGGATTAAACCTGCACCTCTGCAGCCACCCAAGCCGCTGCAATCCGATCCTTAATCCACTCGGCCACAGCGCAAACTCCCTTCTGTAGCTTCTTCTTTCCCACTGTGTCTTATTCATCAATATTTAGACATGGTCTGGTATCTCACATCTTTAGAATTAAAAAAAATAAATAACTATCTCCACATACTCTTTTTCAGTTAATCTTTTTCAGAGGTAAGCGCCTTTAAAGAGAAGAGTTTGTTTTCAACTACTCTTTCTCCATTTAGTCAACCTATCCCACTTGCATTTCTGGCCCCAGACTTCTTCTGGGGATCTTTTTAAGGTTATTGGTGTCCTACATATTGGGTCCAATATGTGTTAGTCCAGTGGATCCCTCTTGATTCTCATTGTGTCCTTATCTACTATTAATGCTGTTGACTCCACTCTCTCCTCCTCCTCCTTTTTCTTGCTCTTAAGAATACTTCTCTGACTTCTGTGGTACCATGTTATTTTGGCTTTTCTCATACCTCTGTGGGTACTTCTTAGTTTTTTCCTGTATCTAACAGTAGGAGATCCTTGGGACTCAGCTTAGGTCCTCTTCTTCTTCTTTGTGCTAGTTCCTTGGGCAATCTCATTCACTCCCTCGATTTCCTGCTATTAATAAGCCAGCAATTCTCCAACTTACAGCTTCAGACCAGAAGATTAATTTTAATTATAGACTCATGTATCCAACCCTTCTTAATTTGAAATCTCGTGGGCCATTCTGAACTGATGATTGTCAATGCTGCCTTAAAACCAAAAGAAAAAAAAAGTCTTCTGCTCTTCCTTCACTGCTGCCCCTTTCTGGTATATAAAAACCAAGTCAATCGTTCATGCTACCTTTCTCGATGCCTTCTTTTCTCTTCTATCCTCCATCCTACCTACAAGCCAGTCAATCAGTTCCTATTTGCACATGCTTCTGTATATATTTATAAATGTGTGTGTGTAATTTCATCTGTTTTTGTACACTTTTATTATTAACACCATCTTCTACACTAGCTTTATTTTTAGATGGATTCTGTAATAGTCTCCTAACAATCCATCATTCACTTAACACGGAAGCCATAAGGATGTTTCAGAGATATAAATAGGAGCCTATTATTCCTAGATCTAATTATTCAGTGACTTTTTATTATACTCAGAATATACTGGGAAAAGTCCTTCACAAGGGCTGTTAGACTTTGTTGAGAATTCGATTTTGATCTCCACTTCACTCTTCAGTGTCCTCTCTGCATTGCTCCCCAAGGCTGTACTTTCCTTCCCTTAATTCTGTAAACATGCCAAGTTCTTTGCGGCCTCAGAATCTTTGCATGTGCTGTTCCTTGGCCAGGGACACTCTGGCTCCCAGTCACTCTGGCTTGACCAACTCCCGTTCACCTTTCCGTCTCAGCATAAATGTCATATTGATATGGAAGTGCTTCCCTACTCTACCATCCAGTCTTAAAAGCTAGGTTTGTTCCTCTTTTTATACCTTCTCACAGCACTCTCTCACCATCTCTTTTGTAACATCTGTAATCATAAACAATTTGTTCATAATTATTTATGTAATTGATGTGTATATTTTTCCAAAAGGCTGTTCCTCAGCTCAGAGAGCATATCTCTTTTGCTGTATATATTCTGAGTGTAACACAGCATATTGCTCTTAGAAGGTACTTTTTGAAAGAATAAGCATATATATATATATATATAATTAAACATATATAATTACATACACATATAGAATTATAGACATATAATGGGTGTGTAATTAATATCTATAGGTGGATGTGAATATACATATGTACATGTTTAAGCTAGTAGAAAAATTATACTAACTTACTGTATGAAATGTAAACAGTTACAGTTTTAAGGTACAGGAAATAATTAGTACATACATTTACTTTAGTAGCTGAAAGGCCATAATGAAGAACATTACTTAATTAATTCTCCCCCTTATAGGTAAAAAATTTGAAAATACTGAAATGTTTGGTCAGTACCCACTTCAAGTAAATGGATTCAAAGATCTACATGAGTGCCTAGAAGCTGCTATGATTGAAGGAGAAATTGAGTCTTTACATTCAGAAAATTCAGGAAAATCGGGGCAAGAGGTGAGTTTAGCATTTTCTCTATTTCCCTTCTCTGCAAGTCTTAAGTTGCTATGAAGTGCAATTTAAGGCTTTAATTATATAACTACTAATAACCAAGAGAATATTCAGGAAATGTGTTTGAATTTAATTATGGTAATTTAGACATATTTGGGAAAGCTGCACAGTCAATATAGTCAATATAATTTATGTTAAATTTTCATTTAACATTTTTTTCCCCTCAAGAATTTCTGTTAAAATCCTCCTTTAAGACATTGTTCAGTCTTTTTAGACTTTTTGGTCAAGGTCCCAGCCATTACAGTGTGCTTGTCCTGGAAGTAAGGAAAAACTTAGATAGTAGAGTGCGATCTTGTATAGACATATATTACTTATACTAAATATTGTTGGAATATGTTCAGGCCTAAGTAGGCAACACCACACTCCTTTTCTTGTGAAATTATCATGTGATTTCGTGAAAGGCAAAGGGAAGAACTTTCATTCTCAAGAAAGAATTAAAAAATGTTACAGTCCTGTTTGTCTGTCTCCATCGGTCTCTGCCTCCCAGCCCTTCTCTCTCTGTTCATCTCTGCAGCTCCATTTGTATATCCTTTTATCCAGAAAAATAAAAAGTAAAGGATAGATCATGTGCTTCAGAATCACGTCATCATTAAGCATTTGCTGACAGCTGTCTAGAAGGAAGCTCTGTGCCTGAGGCTAGGGGTCTTCATCTGTGTCATTTGCTGCTATATCCCTAGGATAGGATGGGGACTGCAAATTGAATTCCATATTACATATTGACTGATTGTTACTATAAACGTTTTTTAAGTGTTTTATCTCTGAACAGGTGCTTGCTTAATAAATAATAAGTGATGATATCTCTTTTTATTCAGAAAGGGACTGGGTTCTTGTAACTTTAAGAATAAACTGCTTTAATCTGAATTGTGTGCTTTTTTAAAAAAGATATAATTTCTCTCACCATCCTCATTTCCTTCTCTTCCCTCACATTCAAACAAAAAAAAGGAAATAAATAATATTTACTACCTTTTTGCCTTTATAAGAGAGAAAGAGAAAATATTTGAATTAGTTTTTCTCCATATATCATAGATCATCTACTTTGGTGATCTCAACAAATGCCTAGACTCCACTTCAAGTCAGAATCTTCGGTGGGGATATGGTACAGCGTGAGCTTGCAAGTGATTCTGCTGTAGGCCTCTAATTAAGAGTATTTAAATTAAGCTTATTATTTTTTTTTATTGATTGGGAAACAGATCTTTAAAGATTAAGACTTGCCAAGTATCCCATAGTGGAAAAAAAAAAGTACAGCCCTGTAAAGTATGAATAAAGTATGATCTGTTTCCTTTAGAAGGATATTGGGTTTGGGGGTTTGGGCAGAGAAAGAAGTGACAGTATTTTCCTTACATTGTCAAAGTAGCTAATAAATGAAATGCACTATGGTTTATTGGTAAATAATTTAATAATTAATTGGTAAGTAACCTTTCTCACACATATTCCTAGTTTTTAAAAATGTTTTTCTTACATTGACTCTGAATGTCATTTATCTTTTAAAAAATCAAGTTTGTCCTGTGTTTTTGTCCTCTTCTCGTCTTCATACTCTGAATGCCCTGTACTATAGTATGTATTTTTCTGCCTAGATTTTCCCATCTAACTTAACATATACAATGGTTTGTCATCTTCACTGAATTCAGCAGTTTATAAGTAGTCTCAATAATAGCAAATTTGATTGCCTGTGATTCCTATTACCAGTTGCCTAGATTTGCTGTACACAACAGTTTCAGTAATAATTCAGCCTGGTTTAAGTGACTATCACTGACTAGACTACAATATCTTGAATTTTTTTAAAATAACATACTGAAATTATAATCTTATTTCATTATATCCTTTACAATAACTATGTTATTTCTCTGTAGAAACCAGTGAGTAACATTTTAGGCTTGTTTCTAAATTGACGTAATCATTGATGTTAATACCGTTTTATTTCCTACACTATTATTTAATAAACATTATCGATTTTACTTAGACACAGAAAACATCTCTTTTGCTGAAATAGCTATGGCCAACTAAAATAGGAAGACTTCTACTCCAGAATTGCTCATGTTAAAACATCCAGTGTTTTAAAAGTTTACATTTTTGAAATGACATACCCAAGGGGCAACTGAATAAATTAAAAATGATTATATTTAAGATAACTACTTACAAAATATTTTTCTAAATCATAAATTTTAAATTTTATTTAAATGGTATGCCATCTATAGATGAGTCAAACTCTCCAAGAAACCTGAAGCTATTTTTTGATTGCCTGTTGGAGAGACAGAATTTCAAAGAATAAACCTCACTGCTGGTATGGGTGTTCACTAAAATAATATGTTGTACATTCTTTTAGACGACTGCTATACACATATAATTATTTATATTTGTACATTCATACTGTCCTGAGACTTGGCATTTTTTAACTTATCAGTATATTGTGAGCATCCTTTCATGTCAGTATATAGCTTTACATCATTCTTTTCAGAATCTGCATAGTATCACCATAGCCTGTATTTGTAAAATGAAATTGATTTAATTCTTCTATGTGACAGTACTTGGACAAAGAATTATTTCAAAGAATGTCTTTCTATAAATACCCTTGAGCACTTAGAGATGAAGGATAGTTAGAAGTGGAATCTTGGTTCACAGGGCATACTCATTTAAAAATGTAAGTTCCTTGCACGGCTTAAAAAAAAAAAATAAGCACTTTAAGAATACCTGTTAACATTATTTTTTCCTTCTGTGTTTGTTGAGTCACAAGTTTGTTGATTTTTGTTTCTCTTTAAATAATAAGGCTTATGTAAAACTTGAATTTGTTCTATTAAAATAATTTTGAAGTTTTGTTGCATTTCATGCTTAACTGAATAGTTACCAAAGTACGTAGAGGAGTTGCCTCATAGGCATGAGGCATTTGATTCTTTAAGCACTAATCATTTTAAAAGATTTTAAATATAATTATCATCAGTATAAACTTCATATTTGATCTATCTAGTGATAGACCTTTTTCTTAAATTTGTCAAAATTCAAGTTGAACATTAAATTTAAAACAGGAAAATATCATTTTCTAGTTTCAGCATAAAAATTTTAATCATGTGTGCTATACAAATTTTTTTCTTTTGCTTACTACATCTTACATGTTACTTTGTCACAGGTTTTTGATAGTGTGGTTGAGTATGTTCCGTATATGTACCATTCCTAATAGTAATTGTGATATAATTGAAGAAGTTAGAAGAATTGAGCTACTAAACCATGATTTTATTCAGTGTCTTTCTCATTGGGTTAGAAATTCTTATGTAAAAAATTGTCATGAGGAGTTCCCTTGTGGTGCAGCAGGTTAAGATTCAGCATTGTCACTGTAGCAGCGTGGGTTCCTGCTATGGCTCAGGTTTGATCCCTGGCCTGGGAACTTTCACATGCTGCAGGCACAGCCAAAAAATATATATATATTTATATATATATATAACCATGTAAGAAGGAGAGCCATTAGAAGATTTTCTCTATCCTGGTTGTGCATTAACCTCATTGGAATTTTACCTCATTGGAATTTTCCAAAGGTGTGAAAAATTTTTAGGAAGAAGTTGAGTTTTAATACTAAATTGCATACCCAGTCAGTTACTTGTGACATTAGCATTGTGATGATTAATGTAAAAATGTAAATGTAATGTAAAAATGCCACTGCTGACTAATATCCTGTGCCTGAAATTGCAGTGGAGAAAACAGAAAGGTGATGTAAATTTTTTTGTTATTGTGTTCCTTCAGCATTGGTTTACTGAACTACCGCCTGTATTAACATTTGAGTTGTCAAGATTTGAATTTAATCAGGCATTGGGAAGACCGGAAAAAATTCACAACAAATTAGAATTTCCTCAAGTTTTATATCTGGACAGGTATGGTTTGGTATAAGGCCTGACTTAGTTTTGAAACAGTTTAGTATCCAAGTGAAGAGTTATTGTACTTAGAGAAAATTTTTGCTCGATTTTCTTCAATTTAATTTTTACTTTTTGCGTAATGTATCTTACACCATTTGTCAAGGAAAACAGAATTCTCTTTTTATTTCGAAAACTATAGTTGCCGGGAATAATGTTAAGTAAAAAGACTAATTCGTATTGTTTATCTGATGTTTTACTATAAAATTTTGAATGAGTTGATCTTTTTTGGTGATGGCAAGACAGTATTATATCTACTTCCATGATATTTAGAAATTCTAGTAATTGCTGTTTTTCTTTTTCCTGATAGATACATGCATAGAAATAGAGAAATAACAAGAATTAAGAGGGAAGAGATCAAAAGACTAAAAGATTACCTCACAGTATTACAACAAAGACTAGAAAGGTATTGTAACTTTTATAAAATTATGAGCTAACTATAGGAAGTCATATCCTTAGTGACTGTCTAGACCTTTAGTTTTGAATTTGTTTTGAATGATTTGTAATTCTAGGAGTAGATAAACATTCTGCATTGATATTTTGCTTGAATAGTTCAGGCTTGAGTTTCATTAGCCACTAAAGTAATTCATAGTTGACATTAGATGATTATTGTTTAAATATTCCCACAGTCAACAGGTAACACTCAAGATACTGAAAATAGATGTTAAGTTAAACTAATCTGTGTTTGAGGTTTCTTCTTGCACGAGACTAAATATTACTCTTCAGATTTCCATTGAAATGAATAGTGACTTGAGTTTTTCTCCTTAACAGCAAAAGACATAAATTCAGATGCATACGAGAGCCTCCTGGGGGATTTATAAAAAAAGGAAAGCAAGTTAGGCATAAGCTTTTGGGCAAAGGGAATGGAGCGAGCATACCCCTGTGGAGAGGGGGTAACTGCCATCCACGCTAGGGGGTGGTACCATGCATGAATGTCATCTCGCGGGTGTCCAGAGCATACAGTTGTTTTGAAAGAAGTCCAGAATCTGGACTATCAGATATTCTGTAGTTTAGACAGAAGTCTACAGCCTGAAATGTGGTGTGAAAGATCCTAGTTTGCAACCTCTGATTTAATCTGTATTCCCTTGCTTTAATGTTTGAAAATTAATAGCCTAAACTTTTTAATGCAAAATATTAAAATTATTGAAAATTTTACAGATATTTCTTAAAAAGTATCAGTCATCATATTGAAAAAAAAGTTAGAGGTAAAAGGTAGGAGGACAGTATTAGTCATCATCTTGACATGAGGCTAGACGACAGATCTCAAAATCAAAACAGTCTCATGGGATGGACCTGTCAGTTTTCGTTTTACCCTTGGGTTACAACCTAAGAACAGCATTTAGAATTTATAACAGTATATGCACACATTGTCTTAATCATATTTAGTTTTGTTCCTTTGGAGAACATTTATTTCTTGAGTGTATATTCAGTTTTACCATCTTTATTTGAATAAAGCAAAATTATTTTCATTGTTGAGGAAGATGCATCGAAGTGTTTTTATCATGTTTTATAATTATTAAAAACACAAATGTGGTTTATGTATAATTGAAAGCGTGTATACATTTTATGGTTAACAGGTATTTAAGCTATGGTTCAGGTCCCAAACGATTCCCCTTGGTAGATGTTCTGCAGTATGCCTTGGAATTTGCCTCAAGTAAACCCGTTTGCACTTCTCCTGTTGATGATATTGACGCTAGTTCCCCATCTAGTGGTTCCATACCATCACAGACGTTACCAAGGTAAAAAAGTTTTCTTCATAGAAGCCATAGCTGTGTTACTGTATTGTACAATAATGTAATGGATACCTTTAAAGAAGGCTTTATAAAATATATGTTTTGATTTATTTCAGTGAACTCTAAAAAGATTAGATTCACTTAGAAGAAGATATTATGTCTCCCACGTGCTTTCTTATTTCGCTGTTTCAATTCATTTTATAGTTGTAGGTTGAAATTTTCATCAGACTTATACTTTAGGTTGTTTTCATATATTATATGCATCAACCTTTTATCTGTGAAAATACTACTGTTTAGTTAGAAACTTTTTTTGTAACATGAGCAGGAAGTATTAGGAAGGGAAGGTTTTTATAGTTCCGGTTTATATAAGATTCATTTACATAAATACAATCACACCATTTCTACCATAGTTCAAAACCTCAGTTTTATTCTTATAAAGATGTAGTTCCATATATTAAGAATTTCATTAGGATATTAGATTAACCTACATATTTCTTTTTTTAAGAAAACCTTTTCCTTTTGAAATTATAAGCCAATTTAATGCTTGTGTTTGACATGGTCTTTGTCCTGAGCTTTAGTTTGGAAGGTTCAATAGTAAATATTTTATGCTTTAAAAAAAAAACAGCACAACAGATCAGCAGGGAGCTCCTTCTTCAGAGCTGCCAAGCACATCGCCTGCATCGATAGCTGCCATTTCATCGAGATCAGTAATACATAAACCATTCACTCAGTCTCGGATACCTCCAGACTTGCCCATGCATCCAGCACCAAGGCACATAACAGAAGAAGAACTCTCTGTGCTAGAAAGCTGTTTACATCGCTGGAGGACAGAAATAGAAAATGACACCAGAGGTAAGAAGCTTCTCATAGCATAACTCTCTCACCTGAAATGGATACGATTAATGTTAACATTGAGAAGAGAAATCACATATGTAAATATTTAAAGTTGTTTTTTTTTTTTTTTCTAGAAAGCGTTTTCTTTAAGATCAAGCAGTTTGGCTTTCCTTTTTATGATTTTAATATCAGGTTCAGAGAGACCAAAAGACTTTCCCTGGATTACGTAGGTGATTAATGACCTAACAGATGGTCTAATTTTCTAGTTTATTGCTCTAAATTTATATTAAACTGGTATTCACAGGTACTCCATTGGCGAAACATTACACAGGATCACATTTTGTATTTACCAGTTATGTACTTCCAGTTTCACAGTGAGTTCAGGTGTTCAAAATTTTTTTATTAGGTTAAGGATTGGAAATGTGAATTTTAATTTTAGTCTGCTCTAGCAGATTTCCAAATATGATCTTTTAGCTTGGTGCCTGTCTGTAACAAGTTTTGTCTGACATGTAGCAAAATAAGAAAAAAAGGACATTGCTCTGGGGCGGGGGGCGGGGGTGTTGTATGTTATTGTTAAGTTGCCGTCTGTCGATTCTTCGAAGGAACTCTCTTTTATTCTGAAGTTATCTCCGTCCTACTTTACTGTTATCAAAAATATTTTTGAAAAAAAAATTGAATCAATATTAATATGTTGTGGTAGATTTTACCATAATTTTGCTTTCATGTCAGAATGTAATACCCTATTATTCCTCCCCAGTTTTATCCTAAGTCTGTTGATCTATGAAGAAAGACAAATGTAGGAGTTACTGTTTTATACAAATGTTGGAATGGTACTAAACAATATCAGTTGCTAGATTTTTGGATGACCAGCTAGATGCTTTATAGACAAGACACAAATAGCAGTCCTGATGTAATAGGGAGTAAATAGGGTATGGTGGCAACTAACAGCATTCGTAACTGTGAAGAGTTCCTGTAGTATTTTTCATATATGAGAATTTTTTATGTTTGAAATCATTGGTAAAGATTAGTTAAGCACACAGTTTTTCCTGAATGCTATGCTAGGTGTTGGATAATTTTCTACTGGACTGGGCAGATAGTGTTTGTTTTATAAGATTATATTCAGAAGGCTGAAAAGCTAAGAAGGTAGCTTTGGCACCAAGGTAGTGGCATTGAGGGAGGAAAGAAATGAATTTCTTATATTCTTTGAAGACAACTGACAGATTTGAGTCATTGACAAGAGGGGGTCGGGGAAGGTTCCTGTAGTTCTTCATAATGGTGTGAATAACCACACAGATAGAATGCACTTTGGAAAAGGGCAAACTGGTGGGCAAGCAGGCCTTCACCTTGTGGAAAGAAGTAGGAATATGATGAGTCCACTTTTGGCCATTTTAAGTTAGAGGAACTTGAGAGACATTCATGTCATAAGGTTCTGAACCTATAATACTGTGGATCAAGTAAGATTTCGCTTGGAATGTTTGTTCCCTCCCTTTTGTCTCTGTTAGTATTTGCTGTTAGCATTATAAACCGTTATTTAGTATCCCGATTCAGGAGTAGATGTAATTCATTTAATTTCTGTATTGTTATTCACTACCCGTAGTGCTGGCCTTCTACATGCATATTAACCTACTTTTTGAGTAGAATATATTAAAAATGTCCTTTCCGATCCAAAGTTTATATATTTTAAATTTTGACTATTTAAAAATCTCCACCCCCAAACATTGAACCAGTTTATATTCTCACTAATTGTGTGTAAGAGAACCTGTTTCCCAGTATTGTCCCTAGCCCTAGGTACTTTTAAATCTGTAGCAGTTTCAGTTGAAATGAAAATGGTATTTCAGTGTTTTGGTTGCATTTCATTCATTATGAGTGAAATTCTATTTTTGTATGCATTTTTTATTTGTGACAGTTATGGTTTTATATGGAGCCCTTTGTCTTTATGTTATTGCTTAATAGTAACTTTAATGCTATGGGTATTAACCTGTTGGTTGTAGTGTAGGCCGCAAATAATATTTTTCCAGTTTGTCATTTGACTTTCTTTATGTTGATTTTTGTTTTTATAATATAGATTTTCTTAAATTTGGGGAGGTAGTCTTATCTTTTAATTTATGTTTATTGGATTTTCTATCAGGCTTAAAAAGGCCTTTCTCTACTCTAAATTTACTAAATTTTCTGTAGTCTTTGATGTTTTTTTTCCTGATTGTTTTTAACATCTTAATAGTATAGTGTGGTTATACTATAATTTGACCATTTCCCAATTGAGAGATATTTATGTTGTCTCCAGTTTTTGTTTTTAGTAATTATAGATAATATAGTTATCCCTACCTCTGAGTAATTAGATAAGATAGTTTTCTACTGAAAATAGAAATAATAATGAGAGTCTCATAACTTTATTTCCAGTGGTGATTATAGTGGATTTTTATTCAGGTGTATGTGTGTGTATACATGATATGTGGTGCAGTTAATTCATTCTAAAGTTTTTGTGTTTAATACAAATATGTGGGGAGTTTAGCTTTAATTTTCGTTTATATATTGGCTCTGCACATTTTTTTAAATGAACCATATTTGTTTGGTTTTTAATTTTTCATTTGTGTTGTTATCATTCATTAAGGAGAACTAAATTTCATTTTATACAGATTCCAAATAGTAATGTTTTTAAAAACAGTTTTAGGAAGTTTTCCCCATTTCTCTAACATATTGGTAGGAAAACCTTTATTCCCTACTTATAAGTCTCAGTAAAAATATACTTGGTGTTAATCATTAAATGACATCTTTTGTCCTTAGATTTGCAGGAAAGCATATCCAGAATCCATCGCACAATTGAACTAATGTACTCTGACAAATCTATGATACAGGTAAGTTGAATTTTGAGCTAGTAAGCATTATCATAATCATTTACATATTTTAATTTATCTTTGATATTTATCTTTTTTTTTGGGGGGGGAGTCTTTTTGCTATTTTTTGGGCCGCTCCCGCGGCATATGGAGGTTCCCAGGCTAGGGGTTGAATCGGAGCTATAGCCAGAGCCACAGCAACGCAGGATCCGAGCCGTGTCTGCAACCTACACCACAGCTCACGGCAACGCTGGATCGTTAACCCGCTGAGCAAGGGCAGGGACCGAACCCGCAACCTCATGATTCCTAGTCGGATTCGTTAACCACTGTGCCACAACGGGAACTCCTGATATTTATCTTAATTCTCTTATACATTTTGTTATAAAATTGCTGAACTTAAAGATTTTATATTAGTATTTTCCTCATTCAGTTGTATTCTCGTACTGGATTTATTGCCTTTTTGTCTTTTTTTTTTTTTTTTTTTTCTTCACAGCCATACCGTGGCATATGGAGGTTCCCAGGCTAGGGGATCGAATCAGAGCTGCAGCTGCCAGCCCATGCCACAGCCACAGCAGTGCGGGATCTGAGCCACCTCTGCAGCCTATGCCATAGCTTATGGCAGCTCTGGATCCTTAACCCACTGAGCGAGGCCAGGGATTGAACTACATCCTCATGGATACTAGTCAGATTCATTTCTGCTGAGCCACGACAGGAACTCCCTCTTACCTACCTTTTTATTCTTTTATAATAAAATTTATCAAAAACTTCCAGAAGGCCTTTAATATTTAAAAAAAAAATCCTATGGGAGAAATTATATGATTGCTAAGAATATGTTTTTTAAAAAAGGAAATTAAAGGAATTGCTGCTGTGGCGCAACTGGCATTAAGATTCTGGTGTTGTTTTTGTGGCATTGTGGGTTTGATCCCTGGCCTGGCACTAGCACAGTGGGTTAACGATTTGGCATTGCTACGTAGGCGTAGGTCACAGCTGTAACTTGGATTTGAACTCTGGCCTGGGAACTTCCATATACTGTAGGTGTGGCCAAAAAAAAAAAAAAAGGGAATATTAAGATTATGGGAGAAAGTGAAAGGCTCAATTATATTTTAACATCTGAGCTACATTATAGATGCCATTTTGCTGAACTCATCCATCAGTTTATAATTGTAAAGACTTAGACAATGTGCTGTATATTTCTTCAGAATTCTTTGTTTGAAAGAAATAAATAGGTCAACAAAATACTTTTCCAAAGTTTTAAAAATCATCCTCTTTATATACCTGTCTGTTTTACATGTATTGAGTTTGCTTATCCTCCCCACCCCCTGCCCTCATCTTCTTTTATTTCATAGTTTAATTTTTTCAAAGCTTTAATTCCAGCCAACTTACTCTTGTTAAAAAACATATATCCTTATAGAATCCTCCAGTCTGATGGTTTGTGACTTTCATGGAATGTGGCATAATAGATTACCTAACTGCAATTTAACTCTTCTGTTTTCACATCTAGGTTCCTTATCGTTTACATGCTGTTTTAGTTCATGAAGGCCAAGCTAATGCCGGGCACTACTGGGCATACATTTTTGATCATCGTGAAAACAGGTGGATGAAGTACAATGATATTGCTGTAACAAAATCATCATGGGAAGAGCTAGTGAGGGATTCCTTTGGTGGTTATAGAAATGCCAGTGCATACTGTTTAATGTATATAAATGATAAGCCGCAATTCTTAATACAAGGTAAGAATATAAAATATATAGGGTGGTATTTATTTTTAAATAAGTAGCCCCTGTGTGTGACTCTGGTCTCTGGTGTGATTAGTTGAGTGTAGTTTACTTAGAGTATAATGGATATGATTAGAAAATGCTCTTGGATTATTTTAAGTGAGAAAACTGGAATTGGAAAGTAATGTGATAATTACTTGAATGTAATTTGTATTAAAAACTTTTTAGTATCTATTATGAAATGTGAATATGACTTCTTTCTCCTTAACATCCCTTTAATGACTCTATCAAACATTGGCTCATATTCACACTCTTTAGCCTAACATGTAAGGCCTCCACTTTCTGGCCTCTGTCTCTCCAGCTTCGTTTATAACTATTGTCCATTTCAAACTTTATATACTGATATTTGAACTTCTTGCCATAGTTGGCTCATACCAAATAATTTCAAACATTTATATCTCTGTGCTTATGTTTTTTTATTTTTATTTTTTTGCCAGTAATGATACTACTTCTTTCTTCTTTTGCCTTATTCCTACTCATCTGTCAAGACTCAATTCAGTGTCATCTGCTCTGCCATGTTTTCCTTGACCTGCCAGAAAGTGCTTCTCCCTGTTTCTCATAGCTTACCTCTACTGGGCACTTACTTACTGTGTATTAGAATTGTGTGTTGACTTGTCTTTCCCACTTCACTCTGATCTGGTCAAAGCTAAGGACTATGTCATACTATGTCTTAATCTTTTTGTTTCTCATATTCTGGTACAGGCTTTGCATATAAAAAAACACTTAAAGGTTTGCTGAAACTGATAAAATCACCTTTCCTTTTGTATTTAGGCATTTAGCAAAACTGGCTAGGTAGTTCATTTACAACTGAAAGCTAAAATTTATTTTGTGTGTGTGTTTACTAGAGGTTGAATAACCATTTTAAATACTACAATTGACTAGTTTTAAAATTGCACATAGGTGTATTGCTGTGCTTAACTACTTCAGATGAAAAGAATTTTGGTTCTCTTTTGAGCTTAATGTTATTTTCATTTTGTTCTCATTTTGTGGTAAGTTTTACTTCATGAATAATCAAACATCTGTATTTTACCATAGAAAAAGTACTGTGTAAGTGTTTGAGTAGCAGACAGTTTTGGCTTTATGCCTTGTTCCATGTTTTACTCTTCAGATTAAAAATAAAAGCTGAATATTACCTCTAATGGATTATCAAATATTTGCAACACTGCTTTTCTGAGCTTTTGTTTGAGTTTTAGTTTAAAGGTAGTATTGATTTGCTAAATGGTAATAATTTGTACTTTAAATTTGAAATGCCTTCATTTTGAGCTTTACATTTTTCCTTTAATCCTTAATTTTATAATAGTTTTTGAAATATGATTTGCAGAGGAGTTTAATAAAGAAACTGGGCAGGCTCTTGTTGGAATAGAAACACTACCACCAGACTTAAGAGATTTTGTTGAGGAAGACAACCAACGATTTGAGAAAGAACTAGAAGAATGGGATGCACAGCTTGCACAGAAAGCTTTGCAGGAAAAACTTTTAGCATCTCAGAAATTGAGAGAGTCAGAGTCTTCTATGACAACAGGTTAGTTCACATTTATTGCATTTTATTATCAGTATCATATTTACTATTGATATTTTATTATAAAAATAAGATATACTCGTTGAAAATGTAAGAAGAGAAAACTTTAGTTATCCTAAAGTATGAAGACGCCAGTGAAAATTATCTGAAATTCCATTTCTCACCGATAACAAAAGGCAACAATTTAGTAGTTTACCCATTTGCCAGATAACACTGTATATACATATACACTTTTTTCAAGTTAAATCATTCTGCTGACTCTCCCTCTACCCATCTTGCCTACTTTAATTGATTCTTCTTGGCAAGATGCTTAGAAAAGCTGTGAAACCAGTAAGTATAACCCAGACCAATTTACTAAAGCTATCAAGAGAACGAACTCTAATAATTTCATGTTTCAGCAAAATAACACTATCTGTATTAATAATGCGGAGTATTATAATAATTACTATTAGTGTAGAGTATTTTTTTTCCAAAATTCTCAAAAATAAAATTAACAGAAACTAAATATTTAACATATTCCAAGTAAAAATCTGTGTAGATCTATAGAACAAGTGAGAAGATTAATATATAAAAGTACAAATATTAAAAAATTTATAATTAGCTGATGAAATAAAAAATTATTAAGAATAACACTGCATAAAAGTAAAATATGTTCTAGCAAAATTGAAAATACAATGTCTAATAATTTTTTTAGGATTAATTTCAGCATCATTAAGTTGTGAATGTAATTTAGGGTGACATATTTTGTGTTGTAGAAAAGATGCTATTTCTCTTAATCATTGGGTAAATGAGAAGAGATAAACAGATATTTTCCTTAAACTCATTTGTCTCTCTCCTTTTTAATAACTGAGTAGATCATTTTGAACTACACTCTTTTGTAAGATCAGTGTGTTTTGCTTTTATTTTTTAAGAGAGCATTTTAGGTGTTTATTTAATTTCATCTTTTATAGACAGATTCCCATGCAGCTTTACCTAGGTATGTTTCAACATCATCATCTGACCTTTAGAAGGAATTATTGATTCAGTGAGAGATTTATAAACCACAATATGGTATGGTGACTGAGGTAGACATGCACAGGTATTTCCAGACTTGTGACTTGTATTCATATGAATTGAATAGTTTATGCCTTGATTTTGACCTTAAGTGGCATTGATTCAGAATTTTTAAAAGATCAAGATAATGGCATTATGCCCCGCATTTTGATATATAAATACCATTGTAGTCTCCTGTGAGCTTGGCCGGAGGAGGACTACACTTTCTTCCCATATACATCAAAGGCCACTGTGTAGAGCAGGTGAAACTAGTTTCACAACAATGCAGTTTCATTACAGTAACTTTATCCACATTAGGAGGAATAAAGTAGCTCACTAAATTTAAAGAAATTTCTGAGTTCCTTTCATTTTTGAGCCAACTCCACCTCTTTGTGATTCCATTCCACTTACCCTTCTCAAATTACTCCCTAGCACTTATCCCTAGAGAGAGCTACTGTATTATCATTCCCTTAACTTTTAAGGACTCTATTTGTACATGGCTGTTCTTATTAACAGGAAGATGGGGCTGCATAATAGGCATTAAGTAGTAGTGGTACCTAAGCTCTGAGACAGAGGAGAATCCTCCCGGCATTGGTTAAGCTCCGCTACTCTTCTTGGCTCACTGATAGTGTGCAGCATCAAAATATTTAATTCTATATAGTCTCTTCATCTTCTCTGTTTCTCACAAGACTAAATTTACATACTTAACACATCTTATTTTTGCTCAGTCAAACTAATACATATTCATATTCCCCACTAATGTTCCTGTCTGACAGGACCAGCCAGCTCTCCCGTCATTTACAGTTATCTTATATTCCCTCTATATGAAAAGGCCATATTTGTAACCCCACACCCTTTTTTTCCCGATCAATACTGCCTATTTATGTACTTCATATGCTGTTTTCTAAGGTTTAAGTAGTAGGTATTAGACATATATTTTCATGTGTCTAATTTTAGTATTTAGAAAAAAAAAACTTGAAAAGTAATACAGATATATTTCTGAGAGCCAGAATAAGTAAAAAAAGAGAAAATATTGAAAATGTCAGTTCGTCAATAATTATCTTCCAGACATGGTGTTTAGAAAGCAATGGTAATATTGCCTCAATAGGAAACACTGTGTCTGCTATAGAATTGATAGAAATAAATGTACTTTGAGTTAGTAGAAAGTACTTTGAGTTAGTAGCAATAGTGTGTACTAAATCTATTAATTTGGGGGGTGAGAGTATTGCTTAAAAGATTGAGGGTTTCCATTGAGGCTCAGTGGGTTGAGGACCTGATGTAGTCTCCATGAGGATTCAGGTTCGATCCCTGGCCTTGCTCAGTGGGTTAAGGATCCAGTGTTGCCAAAAGCTTTGGTATAGGTCACAGATGCAGCTCGGACCTAGTTTTGCTATGGCTATGGTGTAGGCTGGCAGCTGCAGTTCTCATTCAACCCCTGGCCCAGGAACTTCCATATGCTGTAGGTGTGGTCTTTAAAAAAAAAATGGTTTCTATTATCATATTCTCTTGCATATTATATTAAGAAATCTAGGCGTTCCCATTGTGGCTCAGTGGTAATGAACCTGACTAGCATCCATGAAGACGTGGCTTTGATCCTTGGCCTAACTCAGTGGGTTAGGATCTGGCATTACCGTGAGCTGTGGTGTAGGTCACAGACACGGTTCGGATACCATGTTGCTGTGTGCTGATACCATGTGGTGTAGGCCAGCAGATCCAGTTGGACCCCTAGCTTGAGAGTTTCCATATGCCTTGGGTTTGGCCTAAAAAGACAGAAAAGAAAGAAAGAAAGAAGGAAGGAAGGAAAGAAAGAAGGAAAGAAAAGGAAAGAAAGAAAAGGAAAGAAATCCATCTTCTGTTGCAGGGGAATATAACATAACCACAGTTGAATAAGGGAATCTATTTTAATGTTCATTGGAATCCCTTGTCGCCTGTCATTAGAAAATTTTTGCTTTCATGCCCATGCCATCTTTTTCCTCTTTCTCCTCATAGTTTTCAAAGTAATCTCTTTTAATTTAGTGTAATACTTTCAGAATGTCAAAGAGAATCTGTATTTAAATCTTTCAGGTGTGCACTAGGGTTATGAGTGAGTGACTAGGAAATCTTGTTTATAAAGTCCCTCATATGTGAAAAAAAAAAGAAAAAGAAGTAGGATCTCCTGCCATGGCACAGTGGGTAAGAATCTGACTGCAGTGGCTTTGGTCACTATGGAGGCATGGGTTTGATCCCTGGCCTGATGCAGTAGGTTAAAGGATTCAGTGTTGCTGCAGCTGGGGTGTAGTCCCTGGCCTGGAAACTTCCATATACAATAGGTGTGGCCATTAAAAAAGAAGAAGAAAGGTCTATCATAGTGATTTTTCTTCCTTCCTTGCAAATTTTCTCAATAAAGCTATAACCTAAGAACTATTAAAATCTGATTTCTTGAGTCATATTCCAAATAAGAATATTAATTTATGTAATATTAATTAAATGAGTATTTGTCCCTCTTCTGCTGGCATGTGACCAAGAAATCCATAGGCATCACTCCTCTAGCACAATTCATTGTCTTAGTGAAGCTAAGTAATGATAGGAAAGTATTCCTTTTTTTTTTTTTTTTTTGTCTTTTTGCTATTTCTTTGGGCCGCTCCCGCGGCATATGGAGGTTCCCAGGCTAGGGGTTGAATCGGAGCTGTAGTCCCCGGCCTACGCCAGAGCCACAGCAACGCAGGATCCGAGGCGCGTCTGCAACCTACACCACAGCTCACGGCAACGCCGGATCGTTAACCCACTGAGCAAGGGCAGGGACCGAACCCGCAACCTCATGGTTCCTAGTCGGATTCGTTAACCACTGCGCCACGACGGGAACTCCAGGAAAGTATTCTTTGGTCCATCTCATGCTACTGCCACCCTGCCGCAAACCTACTTACTGTAAAACAAAATTCATCTGAATACTTCTGTTTAGAGATTTTTAGCCAAGAGATTTCTTTACTGTGGGTGTATGCATCAGAATTACCTAGGAGACTTTTTCTGAGTGTAAGCAAGACATACCACTTAAGAATTACAGAGATCAGAATCAATGGAGGAAGGGTACAGAATATATATTTTTAAAAAGATCTTAAGGTAATTCTGAGATATACCTCTGGTTGAGCAGGATGGCTCTAGGCTGTGTGTCTAAAAAGGAAATTATTCTGAAGGAGAGAGAGCTTTGCCTGAGTCATTGTTTTGCTTGTGTTACTGATACCTTACTCAAAAACTATTTGAGATTCTTACAACATATAGCACACCCAGATTTTTAAAAACAGAAAGAAAGTGAAAAAAATAACGGTAGGAAAAAATGAAGTAGCAATGGTCTACAAGTCAGAAATAAGCTGATGATCCAGGAAAGTACAGCTGGTTCTTGAGAGTAAGTCCTGGTGGAATGAACAGTGTCCTCAATATTTTTAAGTTCCTTTAGAGCAGGGATGAGGTGATGTTCTTATTTAAATCTCCGGAATCTAGCAGAATAAATGACACATGGTAGATGCCCCTTGAATATTTTCTGATTTGACTTCAGATTCCTTATGGAAATTGCAGTAAGTTTCCTAGGAGTGATCTCAGTGTATGGAAATGCAGCCATTTTAAAAGGATAGCCAAAATAACCATATATTAGGGAAGCAAGCTAAAAATATGTGGTATAGCTATAACTTTTATCTGGGATAAATTTTAGGTTTTATCTACTTCCTAAAGCCTGTTCTCCTACCCCCCATTCCTGAGAATTCTATTGTGATGCCACCCAGGATCCGGAGTCCTTAAGTTTCTCTGATGATTCTTTGTAGCCAGACTAGCATGGCTCTTTATAGGCTGCTTTGGGGGAATCATTGATTTTAAATACATTTCTGTAAAAATGGACTGCTGTTCTCTGAAGCAGTATTCTTTATAAATATTCTTCTAAATGTGAATGTAATAAATATGACTCAGTAATTCAAGGTATGAAATACTTCTGAATTATATGAAATGTTGCTCCATTTTAATACAGTTGATTAGAAAGCAGATCTTTATGCTTTAATAGAAAGCCAATTGGTGGTCAAGTTGATTCTCTTAAAATGCTGAAGATCATAACCAGAAAATAGGCATAGAACAGCTCTGAGGTCCTCCCAGTCCCTTACCTTCACCATGAAGGTGGACAAAAGAGCAAGCTCAGAGCACTCTCAGAATATTGAATTTTATGAAACAGCCAGTAGGTGGATGAAGCCCTCCATTGTGATCAAAGAACATGACTAGAAAATTTCTTACATGGAGGATAGCCATCCAAAAATCTCAGTGAAGCATCCATAGAATAAATCAATGATTTGAGATACTTCAACTGTAGGGATATTATATAGCTGTAGCTGCAGATAGGTAACTAAGAAAGACTTCCAAGAATCAAGAATAACAAATGTCACATAAGTGATCACCAGCTGTATTCCAAGCTGAAGTCTGAACAATAACAGTTTAGTAACTATGGGACCAGTTGGTACGTAAGATGCCAGTTGGTACATAAAGAAAGCAGCATAGTCTCTCTATTGCATTCCTACCATTTATATAGGCCAGCAGGGATGAAATTTATGTAAAGCTTCATAATGAACCCCGGATGTACAGGATGAACAAAAACTATGGTCTGTGTTTGACATGAAAGAGCCAGAAGTTTTGTCCTACTGTTGTTTTTAGCAAAGAAATGGAAATTGCCTAAATGTGTGCTGAGATATTAATTACATGAACCCTTTATACAAAAGAACACAGAATAACCAGTAAAAATTGTAGTAGCAGAAAAAAAATGTTTTGTTATATTAAGTTGAAAACAGTATATTCAGAATAGTTATTTTTGTTTTAAAAATTTTGGTAGGTAAAACCTGGACATATATAATAGTAAAAATATTAATAGTGCTTATCTTTGGGTAGTAGAAATAGCTTTTTGTTTTCTTCCTTTGGTTATTTGTTCAATGAATATATTTTTGCTCTTCTGATTTAACACGAAGCTAAAACCTCTTTTCTTTTTTACGAAGACCCTCTATTTATAATCTGACTCCCTTGTAATTTTTCCTAGACTACTTTTCTTTGAGTATGTTATATTTCATCTAAACCAGGTTGTTTCCCATTACACTTGTAGAGAATTTTCCTTTTGTGGCTTTGTTCAAGAAAATACCCTTCATTTGAAAAATGTCCTCTTCACTATTCTTAAAATTGTATATATTCTTTAAGACCTTCCTCATATACCAAAGCCTTTATGAATCCCCCTAACTGTCCCTGTAGCAACTGTTGTTTTTTTCCTCTATTCCAGTCCCACTCTGTTCTCACCACCAAATTTATTACATTTTGTTTTGCTGACCCCAGTGTAAAGTCTCAATAGCAAGGATTTTATTAATCTCTTATCTGTCCTTACAGTGCCTTTGCATATGCTATTTCTTCTGCCTGGAATCATCTTCTTTCTCATCTCCAAGATAATCCTCTACAAATCCTTCAAGACTCAGCTCAGTTGGCATTTCTTCTAGAGAGTCTTTCTTAACATGCAGCATCATCCCAAGTGTGTGTATTGGGTCCACAGTGCTTCTGCAATACCTTGTGCATAAGTGTGTTATTGCATTCAGTACTTTGTATTGTAATGGAGTATACATTTATGTGACTTTGTTAAGAGTTCCTTAAAGTGAGTTAATTTTATTTTATTTTTTATTATTATTATTATTTTTTTTTTACATTGTTAATACCTGGCACAGTACTGAAAATGACACATGCTCAACAAACATGTTGAAAATGAAGTTTGGGTTTTGGTTTCCAAACTCCCAGATCTCAAATCCTTATAGGTTCACCTACTCTGATTACAGTGCCACTCAAATAAGTTCCTGGGAAGATATTTACACAGGAAAAATTCCAGAGGAAATAGTTCTATATGGCATTTAGACAAAATCATTTAGAATCACATATAGTTTTTGGATTCAAACCTCTGTGTGGAAAGAAACCTTGATCCTCGGGACCTAAGGTATATTTGATTGTATTGATCAGGTAAAATTACTTTTTCTCCTAAGGACTTAATTTACATACATTATCTAGAGTTCCATGGCTTAGACCAGTGTCAGATATGATGGATTTTTTGGCCTTCATTGTATTAAGCACACATCCTACCATCAACCAATGATGTTTTATCTATCTAGTAGTGTAAGAGATGAAAGGTACAAATACAATAATAGAAGCTTTCTCAACAAGAAATTTCTCTCTGTTATGCCCTAGCTTAAGCTACTTATCATGAAAACTTCCACAAGCAGAAGTCTTGCTAAGCTGGAGTTGTATCCTGATTTTCTCAATCTTATCTATCGTACAGGGACACTGAAACAGCATTACAGTACAAAGTCAGGAAATACAGAAACAAGGGTATTTAACGTCCTTTAATTTATCTTCCTCTCACACACACATTGAAGCATTTCTTCCTTTAGTTTTCCTTGTCACAGTATATTTTATCTCCATCATCCTAGTTACTCATACCAAAAACTTGAGTCCTCTTCACATCAATCTCCAAACTTCTGTGTCTAAAACATATCTTGACTGTAACCACTTCTCTCTCTCTGGCTGTCTCTGTTATCCAAAAAGCACAGTCATATCTTGCTCATGTTGCTCTAGTACTTCTAGTACTTTCACTGCCTTCTGGTTTTACTTTCCTATTATATTCTTCACAGTGTAGTCAGAATAATTTTCTTTGAGCTTGTCATGTTCCTACTGTATTTAAAGTGTTTATTCACTTTCTTTTTGCCCTCAAAACTCTCGTGTGACTCAAAGGCCTCAATTGTGTCCCTATCTGCATCATCTCTTGCTGTATCTTCCCTCTTGTACTACATTCCAGCCACACTAGCCTCCTTTTGGATTGAACTCATGCTAACTTCATAGGCTACTCATTCTTCTGTTTTGGAAACCTAATCCATCATCCTCCAGCTAAAAAGTTTGTTTATCTTATATCCCATAAGCTAAATTACCCTTCCCCCATTTTATTCCTGGAACTATGTCACAATTCATATGTGTGATTCTTTGGTTAACAACTTTATCCATAGTCGACTGTAAACATCAAAGCAGGGACTGGCTGCTTTGTTCATGCTCAGAGTCCCAGTGCCTGACACATAGTTAGATGCTTAATTAAAATGTATTAGATAGGAGTTCTCATTATGGCTCAGCAGAAACGAACTTGGCTTATATCCTTAAGGGCGCCAATTTGATCCCTGGTTTTGCTCAGTGGGTTAAAGATCCAGCGTTGCCATCAGCTGTGGTGTAGGTCGCAGACATGGCTCAGGTCCCACATGGCTGTGGCTGTGGCATAGGCTGGCAGCTGAAGCTCCAGTTCGACCACTAGCCTGGGAACTTGCATATGCCGTGAGTGCAGCCCTTTTAACAAGACGAAAAAAAAAATTTATTAGATAAATGAATGCCAGTGGGTCTATGTTGAGATTATAGTATTATTTTTGAGTGATATTTCACTTTAAGAAATGTTTTAAAATTAATCAAATATTGGCAAGGATGACAGTAATCCTGTCGTGCTCCTCCAGTTGGTTGAGCAAGGACTCACTTAACCAATCCCAGTATCGTGGAATATTTTAGTGTACTTTCTTATTTCTTCAATTCATTCAGTAGTTAGTTTACTAATTCATTTGTTCCTTTAAGTTATTGTGTGCTTATATGCTGGGTATTGAAGAAATAGCAATACAAGAAGGAGATAGCACCCATCCCTGCTCCTGAGATGTCTAACAGTCTAGTAGGAATATGGGGTTAAACCAAGTACTTAACAACAATGATGACATCATAATTGTGGTAAGTGCTGTTTAAGAGAAAGTGTAAGTTACTCTAGAGCAGTCATTCTCACCTGGGAGTGATTTTGTTCCTCAGAGGACATTGGACAATGCTAGAGAGATTTCTGGTTGTCATTTTGGGGGTGGGGTGGGAACAGTACTGTTGGCATCTAGTGAGTAGATGCCTGGGTACACAGACAGCTCTCCATACCAAAGAATCATCAAACCAAAGTGTCAGTAGTGTGGAGGCTGAGCACTCTGCTATAGAAATGAGGTTATCAGAAATATTTCCATAAGGGAGTAGTATTTAAACAAACAAAGTTCCTGGATGGGGGCAGTGAGAATAGGTGAACATACAGTCAGGGGGAAGAAAATGAGGGAAGATCCAAAGGTTGAAAGTAAACCTCTTCTTTGATGTATTGGATATGCTGAAAAAAGGCTGGTATGTGCCCCTTGTCGAGCAAATGGCAGAGGACACCAGGTGATGTTGGAGGTAGGCAGAAGCAAAGCCTTGTAAGTAGTATGAGGATTTGTGTTGTCTGTTAAACATCTAGAGGATGTTCAGAGTACACTGTTACATCTATGGATCAGAGAATAGGCAGTAGATATAACTTTAGGAGTTCTTCACAGAGGTCGTATTTGAAATCTTGAATTTTTATTGGTACCAGTTTGCCAAATTGCAGTTGTTTTTCCTCTTCCAGCACTCTGCAACCAGGAACAGGTTCAGGAAAGATAGAAGGTTGGGTTCATTTAGGGTGAGGGTTTTGTTAGGTAAGTGTGAAAAAGGATACTATGGCCAGAAAAATAACTAGTATGCTTCTGTGGAAACTCAGACCAGGATTGTTGTACAAAACAAATTCTTTTATTTTTTGCAGAATGTTAGTGATTTTTCCACAGTAAGACTTTGGTACTTATCATGCCAGAAAGATTTACTGCGAATTTCTTAGCATAATTATAATGAGTGCTTTTCTTTAGTAATTATTTGACTACTCTTAGGTCTGATTCTTTCTTTTGGTAAATTGTGAGGGAAGTGCTGTATATTGAAGCATATTTTACTTTACATAGAATAAATTGATTATTGTGTAACTTCAGATGAGAAATGACAGATTCATCTTAGTGTAGACTCGCTGTGATTTATATTAGATATACAATTGATTCTTTTCTCATGAAGCACAAGCAGGAGAACCAGAATATCTAGAGCAGCCGTCAAGAAGTGATTTCTCAAAGCACTTGAAAGAAGAAACTATTCGAATAATTACCAAGGCATCACATGAGCATGAAGATAAAAGTCCTGAAACAGTTTTGCAGTCGGTAAGAATTTTTCTTTTAGCTCTCTGAGCATACCCATCCACATTCACCCAGTTTGCTAGCAGTGTAAGAACAACCTGTCTGGGAGTCAGGAGAGACTGGGCCAAGGGACAGCTCTGCCATGGACATGGTCAGTGGTTGTAGATGTCACCTAACTGCCAGGCTTTAATTTCCTCAGCTGTAATTCAAAAATGCTTCTTTTTTAAAAAATAAATTTCTATCTGTTAGAGAATTAGGAAAAAATCATAATCATAGATTAAAATGGTCAACTGATTTGAAACTAAAAAGAGAGATATAAAGTATAGCATTATTTTTCCTTTCCTTCAACCCTCTTTCCATCTTCAGTCTTATTACGTTAGAATAGTTGGAAATATAAGGTATAATTTTCATTGTTCCATGGAGTAAGTTTAACAGTAAAATACTAGATACTCTAGGTTAGAATTATTATTAGCAAGATAAGTATGGTATTATAAAACAGTTTATATGTATTTCAGTAGTGTCCGATATAACACTGTCATTATAAGCTTTTAATTTTCAAGTGTTGGAGTATGTCTTTTCATAACAGTAAATTGAGCACATTGGTATTGTAGTATGTTTTCAATGAATATGACATTCTGGAGATGTAGTTGAGGAATTTCATACTACAAAGCCATTCAAATATTAAAGT
Organism: Phacochoerus africanus; assembly: GCF_016906955.1. Taxonomy (NCBI): domain Eukaryota; kingdom Metazoa; phylum Chordata; class Mammalia; order Artiodactyla; family Suidae; genus Phacochoerus; species Phacochoerus africanus. The sequence continues at coordinate 260,730,800 of NC_062544.1, forward strand.
CATTTATGTTTTATTAATGAGCACAAGCAGCTCTAATACAGGTTTCTTGACAGCTACTTTTAGGCTTTGAAGATTCCTCTTATGGAGAACTAAGGAGAACAGGACATTTGTCAATGCACGCTTTTCTATTTAGTGAATTTAATCTCGATCTTAGCCCACTAATTACAGTGAGGTCTTTAATAAGACCTTGATTAACCAAAATGTTCAACAAATAGGGTATTCTACTATGTTTTAATGAACAAAGTAACAACCATAAATTAATTCCTTTTTGGAAAAGTTTGATTATATATCATCTTACCATAAAAATGTATTAATATAGATAGATTATTTTGATTATTCCAAATACTGCAATGCCCTAGAGACTTTATAAAACCGGAGTTGAGGACCTGCTAACTCTAAAGCACTTCCTGAAAAATACTTTTTTTTTTTTAATGGATCTGGGATGTCCTACTTGGGATGGTAAAAGAGGAAACCCTAAGGAGGTAGAAATAGCAGAGAAGTAGATACAAAGTAGAAATATTTTTGCTTGTTAAAAAAAAAATAATTTGTCAGGGCTTTTTCTAACTAGGGTTTAAATTTGTGAGAGTCTACATTATGGTTGATAAGTACCCATCCTTTTAACTGGTGTCAGGAAGCCAAAGGCATTATTACTTAGCCTAATTAGAATCATAATTTTTTAAGTTTGGCTAATCATGCATAATTTAAATTTGTAGAAATCTGCACTTAAATTTTGATTGTTGAGTTCATATGGACATCATCTTAAAAGCTCGCAAGCTACTGCTTCACCTTTACTTGAGTAGAGATGGCACCGAGAGAATATGCTAGCGTACACATTTTCCCATTTGGCTTATCTTTTGGAGTAGCCCCAGTGGTTGGCCCCACTGTCTGTATAAAACCTGCAGCATGTCTAAGAGCATGTTAGTCAGGACTCTCTAACCAGCGTTTCCTGTCTCATGATCAGTTGCTTAGTATCATGGTCACCACTTACTGGGTTTTCTCATTGAAAGATAATACCTTAGAAACTAAATTGCAAATAGTCTTCAGATTTGGGGATGAAATAGTCCTAGGTTTTTGACTGTTAGTTTTACTTCCTACTAGCTATGCAAACTTGAACCAGTTGCTTAATTTTTCTAAACTTCAGTTTCCTTTTACATAAAATGGAGGTGATTGTGGGATGAATTACAATTAACTTTTTTAAGTGCTTAGAATTAGTGTAGTCTCTAAAGTAGCTCTTTATTTCATTCTGTTACTTAAATCCTAACTGTTTCACAATTATACAAATGTAAAGTTCCAAACTTAGTGTAAGAAGAACTTCCAGGAGTTCCTGTCATGGCTCAGTGGTTAGCGAATCCAACTGGGAACCGTAAGGTTGCAGGTTCGATCCCTGGCCTTGCTCAGTGGGCTAAGGATCTGGGTTGCCGTGAACTGTGGTGTAGGTCACAGACACAGCTCAGGTCCTGCGGTGTTGTGGCTCTGGTTTAGGCCGGTGGCTACAGCTCCGATTCAACCCCTAGCCTGGGAACCTCCATATGCCGCGGGTGCGGCCCTGAAAAGACAAAAAAGAAAAAAAAAAAAGAAGAATTTCCTGGAAAGCTTAGAATCGTAGAAACCATAGAGAAATAGTCTCCAAATGTTTAGACAGGTTGCTTTTTAGAAGAACGTCTGTAATTTTTAATGAAATATTTTAGAAAATTTAAAAGTATGGAAAAGTCGCCTCGAAGAAAGCATCATGCATAGTTCCACTACCAAAAGTTAATCACTGTTACTATGTTGATATATTTTCTTTCATGCTTATTTTTAGATACAGGTTTGGGATTTATTTTTATAATTATGTTATTACTGCATATAAAATTTTGTGTGTTTTCTTCCTTTAATCTGTGAACATAACCATTTCCTTGTGTTATAACCTCTGTAAACAAAAACTTAATGGTTGAATAATATTCCATTAAATGATTGAATTCTAGTTTACTGACTCACTCCCCCCATTGTATATTTATTTATATTTTAGTGTTATTAAAAGTAAGCTGCTAAAATGGACATTTTTTTCTGTATTTCTGGTTATTTCTTTAGATAAATTCCCCATTGTTGGATTACTAGGTGAAAATATATGAGCATATTAAGGAGGCCAGAGTGGTTGAGGTTACAGAGCTTTCTAATTACCCTTTTATAGGACCACTTTAAAAAAATCATATTTAATAGATTTCGAGCAATTAGTAAGTGTGTTTTAATTATTTTTGCAACTTATTAACTAAGAAACTTATTTTTAACCTCTTTCAAGTTCAGCCTTTAAGGTGTTCATATAGGACCTGACAGTAATAGGAAAAGGTAAATGTACTTTACGTCAAAGAACCCTAAAATTGTTTATGTGAAAAATTTTTATAGTACCTTAGGATATCTAAACTTGATGAATAGTACTACAGAATTACCAGATGTGCCCACAGTTTCTTCCCTTTATGAGTGTTCACCCAAATAATTAATCAGTACTATGCTGTTGAAGCTTTTCTGGGCAACTGGACAGGTTTATAAAACACTTATTTATCCTAAGTGCAATTTTCAAAGAAAATATGTTGTTTTGTAAGGATCAGAATTCTAAGGAATACATATCCTGGTTGCCATCTGCCTTAAATTTCTTAATATAGTTTTGATTTAGGTTGATTTACTTGTGAGAAATTTTGCACCACAAGGTCCAGACAAATTTCTTAATTTACCTGCTTATTTTTCACTCTTGGAATGGAGATCTAGGGCAATTTTTCCTCTTTGAAAATTCTGGAAAGATTGAAAATCTTTAATTGAATGCTAAGTTTATCTGTAGGGTATGTGTTAGTAATACTGGCTTAGGGTTATTCAAATATAAGCATTTTCAAGTAGCATAATAGTACAATAATATTGGTAATACCTATTATTTATATAACAACAATTAATGCATCAGATGTTGGATTAGCTCAGTATTATCTTTCACGATCCCGACAACCATGTAGGTTGGTTATTCTTGAAAATTGAGTACTTAAAGCAAGGAACCTTTTCTGAAAATATTATGGTTAAAAATGATATTCCTTTTAAAGAAGGCAATGCCAGTTTTAGACATTATTCTTGTTTTATTGTTTAATTAAACTTTTTCTTCATATGTACTTTGGAAAAGTCAGAAAATCTTCATATCACTAAAATGTACCTGTATTTTAAGTTGCAATAAAACCACTCTATTTTTATTTAAATTTTCTGTTTATGTCAAAACTAAAGTTTATCTTTGCTTAGGAAAACTTTTATGGTACAATTAGAAATTATTTAAGCAATCACCTTAGGTAGTTTTGAACTTATTTTTAGGTAAATAGTGGATATATGCTAGTTATAAATCTATTCAGTAAAGTAAGATCCTTGTGAAATCTGAACAATTGTTTTGAATGAACCATAATAGTGTCTTTGATTGGATTTTCCTGGATTTCACACTGGCTTCCACTCCATTAGAGTGGATTAGTGAAATTCATAGAACTTGTTGACAAAGAAAAGAAGAAAAATATAACTGAGTTTTTAAAAATGAATATCACTTTCCAGCAGTCTTTCCAAAACCAGGAATTCACTGGACATTCATGATGTAAATATATTATACTAAATTGCATAGGCTGTGGCAGAGTGATTTAGACACAATAGTGTATGGATATTAAGTGGATATTCAGTTAAGTATTAGAAAGGATAGAAAGGTGAAATCATGAGAAAGAAAACTTAAAACTATCTTGGGTTCAGAAGAGGTCATATTCTGTTTTGATGGAAATACCAAGAAAGTCTTTATGGAGTTACTAGAATTAAAAAAAATAAAACCTTCACTTATAAAGACAGCAGGAGGAAATACAACTTAAGTATTAAATATTTTTAAGAATTTGGAGTCCAAGATGCTTTGAAAAAAAATAAAACTTAATTTAGTGTTTGAGATGCAAAGTGAAAGCTGGAGATCTTGTGCCATTACTTGATTAATGAATCTGCCTTAATGTTCAGATTTAGATGGTATCATTTCGTACTAAACAAATGCATATATTTTTAAAAGACTCCGGAATCTATGCACTTAAACTGGGTGCTTCCGTTGTTCTCTTTTCTAATGTTCATACTAATGATTTTCTTCTGCAGAAACCTGAAAATACCACAAGTCAACCACCTTCCAACCAGCAAGTTGTAGAGGTGGCGATTCCTCATGTAGGGAAATTTATGATTGAGTCAAAGGAGGGGGGTTATGATGACGAGGTACCTTTATTATAACCCTCTGCACTGTTTCCTCTTGTTTTCTTGCTGTTTAATGCAAGTACTTTGGGCATGCCTGCACCCTGACACTTGTGTCTATTGCTGCATAACATACGGCTTTGCCACCCACCATCTGAAATGACCTTACCAATTGCTAACAGTACTTTGAATTTCAAATGAAAATTTAAGTAGCAAAGTTAAAAGAATACTTTTATGTTGTTAGAGTTCATTCTTTTGTGCAGACATAAGATTTGTTTACTCTCAGACTGATAGATTTGAATAAGGTTCGTTTGTTAAATAGCAAAAATTTTGAGCACTTAAAACTTTTAATTTTCCTTTCTTAGTTTACTTGAATTATTTATTATACTACGTTGCCCCTATCTCCTCCCAGAAGATCCTATAGCCTGATTCTGAGTAAATACATGTTTTTTGGTTTAGGTGCAGGGTGGGTGGTTGGAGTTTTTTGTTTCTTGTTTTTTTTGTGTGTTTTTTTTTTCTTCTGTATGACTGAATTAATTGATTCATTGCTGAATGCCTACCAGTGTTTAATACACGGGCATCTTTGTCTTATCTCTTCTTATTGTTCCACTATTAATTCTCATCTACTTGCTTTTCTAATTGTATGGAGGCATTTTTGCTTCCCATGACACAGTTATTAGGAATCAGATGAAAATTGCTATTGTCCTGGTCCCATCAGACTTATTTTTCCCTTTTCCCTTCACCACTTTTTTCCTTAACACTTTACAGTTTTCATCTTTTCCCATATTTGAGGGAAGGCCAGTAAAGCTTTTTCTGAATAGAAACAACAGAAAAGACAGACCGTGGAGACTACCACTTGTTAGTTTTTACTGGCATGGATGAGAATTGAGTGTATATTAAATAGTTTTTTCCAAGTAACATTTTTTTCTGACTTACTTCAAAGTTAGAATTAAGCTATTATATGAACTAATCACCAAAATAGAGGCATAATAAAGACATTACTATTACTGTGCTTCTGTAAGAATTCATGGCCCATAAAGAGAATAAGGAGTAAGGTAAGTTTGTGAGTTAGGCACTGGTTAGAAGCATTTTCTGAAGCAGATAACATTAGGTTTATTGTATTTGTCAGTGTATAATCCAAAATGAATGCTGTGGGTAGCAATAGGTTCAGTGAATCAGAGGTAATGAATGCCATCCCTTGATGGCTCTAATACGATAGCTTCATAGTATCCTGAATTATTGCATTTTGCAGATATATTTAAATGTAATAGAAGAATACAGTCATCTCTTGGTATCCACTGGGGATTGGTTCTAGCAATGCCCCAGCCCCAGCAAACACACAGATGTCCAAGTCCATTATATAAAATGGTGTATGTAGCACATAATAAACTATTATGAAAACAAAGAAATACTTCTTAAATATTTAGTACTTAAGAGCAGTACGTTTTTCCATTTTACTGTTACCATGTTGGTGCTTGAAGATTGTGGAAATTGCCGTGTTTTTAATAAAAATGTTAACTTGTTGATTAAGTACCCCAATACTTGTTTCAGAGTGAGCCTTCGGGAATTTAAAAAGGTAGAATTGTGATTAATCATTTAACACTATCTTTTGTGCAAGTGCTTATGCTATTGGCAGAGTTTTGTGTTTTCTTTTTTTCTTAATTCATTGCAGGAATAATTTAACAGTGCATGTGCCTTGTAACTTTTAATAGTAAGTTCTATGGATACGGGGCTGCTGCTGCTTAGATGTTTAGAATGTATGGTTTTGCAGACAAGAATGCCTCGCTACCTGGCAAAAGTGGAGTTGAAATTGAGCTAATGTTGAGCTCCTCAAGCCTTAAAGAAGAAGCACTTTTTAAATTAAAAATGTTGCTTTTTCTAAAGGGGTCTCTTAGCAGCACATTTTTATAATTTGTAAAGAAGGGAGTACCCTTGTAAAAATCTTCAGAGAGGATGCCTTTTTGCACTTAGCACAAAGGCACCATGTGAGCTAGCTGTGGCCCTGTATGGATGCTTTTGGGATACTTTTAGGCTTATCAGATGCCATTTGCTACAAAAAAATGCAACGTTTGATTTATAAATAGTGAAAAATAAAGAGCTTTAACTGCATGTAACAAGGAATTATTTTGGTTTTTTAATGTTTTTTATAATAACCATTCAAAAGTTCTTACTTTAAATCCCTTGCGGCAGGTCATGATGACACCGAACATGCAAGGTATTATCATGGCAATAGGTAAAGCCAGGAATGTATATGACAGGTGTGGCCCTGAAGCAGGGTTCTTTAAGGTACAATTGACATTTTCATTTCATTTATTTATTTTTAAATAAACTTCTTAAAATGTTTTATTTCCTTGATTTAAATTTGGTTTCTGTTTAATTTCTCTCTTCCTATCTTAGTTATGGCCACCTAATGTTCTGGGAGTTTCTTTTTTGTATGGATCTAAGACTGATTATTCTTCTTTTAATTAAGATCATTCAACAAAAACAAAGCATTTTACCTGAGGTATCCTAATAGTACACCTCTGATTTGTTAGATGTTTGAATTGTGTTTTTATTTGAAGCAAATAAAGGATATTGATGAGCAAAAATAGGAAATAAGTAGCTGTTTCTGGTAATAGTTTATTTTCTCCTTATTTGTGATACTCTTAGTCAATATGACAGTATTTTCTCTCTCTCTCTTTTTTTTTTTTTTTTATCTTTTTAAGGCCACACCCAAGGTATATGGAGGTTCCCAGGGTAGGGGTTGACTCAGGCTGTAGCTGCTGGCCTACATCACTGCCACAGCAACGCAGGATCCAAGCTGAGTCTGTGACCTACACCGCAGCTCACAGCATCGCCGGATCCTTAACCCACTGACGGAGGCCAGGAATCAAAACCTGCATCCTTATGGATACTAGTCAGATTTGTTTACAGTGAGCCACAACAGGAACTCCTAAAATGATTCATTTATCTTATGTTTCTTATTTACTTATTTCCCCCCCCCAATTAATTTTAATATCCTGGTTACTTCAAGAGAACATCATACTGATGCATTATTCTATGACTAGCTCTTTCTTCTTTCTAATACCAGATCTTATCAGTGTTTTGATTACACATTTTTTATGTATTTGAAATATGTTTGCTTTGTTAGTTTCTTTAGATTAACCAAATATCTTCATTTTTTTACTCCCCCCATAGTTTTTGTTATTTTTTAAGAAACAGAGGTATAGTTCACTTCATCAAGCTGCATGTTCCCTTTCTTGACATTAAAAAATCTAAAATTTTCCCTTAATTGTCTATGCTCTATCATCATTCAACTAGATCTTTAAGAAGTTGCTTATTTTCAGTATTTCAGGGTACAGCACAAACCAAGGCCTTGTGAATAGTAGTCTTATATCAATAAACACTTTTGAACTGGTTACCATTAGAGTGACCACTCATCCTGGTATGCTGGCACTGAAGAGTTTTCTGGAATACAGGACTTCAAGTCTAAACTGTTGAATTTCCGGTAAACTGTTCCTAGGATGAATTGTTCACTCTATTTAGATCCTGTGAGAGAGGCTGAAAAAAATACTCTTATCTAAAACAAAACAGAAAACTTTTATGTTTAAAAACTTACCCATATTCCCAGGTAGTCTGCAGTTATTTTCTTTTCTTAAAAACCACTGAAGATACCTCTTCTCAAGTTTTCATCGATTTCTTGTGGAAGAGTTATCTGTCATTTATTGTACCGTTGTCATTTTTTATCAAGTTGGGTATCATTATTTTGAACTGAAAGCTTCACTTTTACTAAATTAATACCTGCATATATTTTAAAGAGGCAACTTTAAAATACTACAGACAAAAATAGCCACATCATGTCATCCCCACTGCACTAACCCCCCAAACTGTGGTAGCAGCTTTCAGTCATTTCATCAAACCCTTTTGACATTAATTCCGGATCTTTAAGTAGAATGCTTATGTTTTTGTGATTCTTAGTTTACACATTCCCTGTTGAATTTCCTACATGGGATGTTAATGATAAGCCCTCTTTCTTCTGCCCGATATACAGACACTGACACATACAGTTTTCATCCCTCCCTCGTCATGCATATACACTCATATGTATGTGTGTAAAAATCTTGTTAGCTGATTAAATCAGAATTCTCAGCTTATATTACGATTTCTGTGTGTGTTACTCAGGATTGAACTAAGTCATAAACTTTATTACTTTCACTTTTTTCCCCTCAGCTTTTATCTTCCTTGGAATTAGTTGTTTTATTTTGCTTTTTTATTAGTTGTTTTGTTTTGCTTAGTTTTTTGCTCTGTTGTTTGTCAGTTTCATTCTTCTTGTGAAGTCCGTTCTGAAGCTTTATGACCTGCTCCAGTTTGCATTGGTTTTCCTTTACTCCTGGTATATAACTGATATCTTGAGATCTCCTTTCACCATCACCTTGCAGATGCCCTTTGCCTCTTACCATTTGCATATTTTCTGTATCTCATATGTTCATCTTTTTTGATTTATTCTCTAATTTTGATACAGTAGAAAATCTCTGCAGTTTCTATTTGTGTATGTTTTTATCCATCTGTAATTGAGAAATATATGTGAAAACATCAGGTGTTTATAATTATTAAAGTATATTTTGCAATAGGTAAATGGCTAGCATTTGGAAAGTTCTAGCTGCTAATACCTAATTTCAGTAATTTTGTCATATAAATAACAAAAGTAATATATACAGAATGCAATCATTTAGTAATATAGAGATGTCTTTAAACTAATAATGATCGTCTCTGCTACTGCCCTGTTGTAACCATTTCCAACATTTGCGTGAATTTTGTTTTCTTTTGTTTTAACAGACATGCATACAGAGAGAAATTTTTTAACTTTTTATTATTCCTATTATTTTATAATTTACATCACTTAGAAATATATTGTGGGCATTCTTTTTAAAAAAATTTTTGTTAGAGTTGATTTTGCAGTGTTCTGTCAGTTTCTGTTGTCAGCAAAGTGACCCAGTTATACATATATATGCATTATTTTTCTCACATGTTCCACCACAAGTGATTAGATGTAGTTTCCTGTTCTACATGGTAGGATCTCATTGCTTATCCATTCCAAATGCAGTAGTTTGCATCTACTAACCCCAAATTCTTCAGTCCATCCCACTCCCTTCCCTCCCCCCTTGGCAATCACATTTCTCTATGTCTAAGAATTTGTTTCTTTTCTGTATATAGGTTTATTTGTGCCATATATTAGATTCCAGACATAGGTGATATTATATGGTATTTGTCTTTCTGACTTCACTTTAGTATGAGAGTTTCTAGTTCCATCCTATTGTGGGAATTCTTAAAATTAAGACATATAGATAGCTACCACATTACCTAAACCTGCTGCATTTAGTATTCCATGATATCGATATACTCTGATTTATTACATATTACCTTCTATATGGATATACGTCCTACATTTTTTCCCTCTGCCATTTATATTCAAATTAGTTTATGGTACCTTTTTCCATAAAGAAGTTTTAAAATACTGTGCTATTTGTACTATCTTTATTCTCCTTTCTGGATTCTGGAGTTTCATTGCTATATAAAAAGTCTTCAATCCATGGTATTATAATTTTTTGTAATATTTTCTTAAATCACTTTTCTTAATAAACTTTTATTAATTCAGAATACTCTGTTTAGCTCACTAACATTTTATTTGGGCTTTCTGCATTCTATATTTTAAAAATTGCTCTATGTTTTTATTTGGGACCTGTTTTCAGGTTTAATGTCATGTATGAAATTAATTTAGTAAATGAATTTAAGATCTCTCAAATTTTTCTTTTACTCTAGTTTACATAGAAACTAACCGATCCATAAAAGTAAATTAGAACTCATAAAACCATATAAGCCTAGGAATTCCCGTTGTGGCTCGTAGGTTAAGGACCTGATGTTGTCTCTGTGAGAGAGGCTGAAAAAAATACTCTTAGCTAAAACAAAACAGAAAACTTTTATGTTTAAAAACTTACCCATATTCCCAGGTAGTCTGCAGTTATTTTCTTTTCATAAAAACCACTGAAGATACCTCTTCTCAAGTTTTCATCGATTTCTTGTGGAAGAGTTATCTGTCATTTATTGTACCATTGTCATTTTTTATCAAGTTGGGTATCATTATTTTGAACTGAAAGCGGGACCGAACCCTCAACCTCATGGTTCCTAGTCAGATTCGTTAACCACTGCGCCACGACGGGAACTCCCTGCACATTTTGATATTGTATTTTTTTAAGTTAAATGAGATTTGATCTGCTGAGAACTTTTTTTTTTTTTCTTTTTAGGGCCACACCTGGCATATTATGGAGGTTCCCAGGCTAGGGGTCAAATCAGAGCTGCAGTTGGCAGCCTACACCACTGCCATAGCAACACAGGATCCAAGACCCCCCTGCAGCCTGCACCACAGCTCATGGCAATGCCACAGTCTTAGCCCACTGAGTGAGAACAGGGATTGAACCCACAACCTCATCCTTACTAGTCAGATTCATTTCCACTGAGCCACAAGGGGACCTCTCTGATAAGAAATTTGATTGATCTATAATTTGCAAATTCTATTTTGTGGTTTGCATTTATATGTAAATTTGTTTTTGGTGTCTTAACCATACAAAATGTTTTTAATCTTATAAGATATAGCAGTACTTTGTGGATTTGAGGCTTTATGATCACTTGCAAAATTATGTAGCTCTTTAATTGTAGTACATAATTTTTTTAAATTTCTGAATATAGGATTTTGGTTTTCTCCAAATAGAGAAGTATTCAAATAGTCCAAACATATAATAACATTTTGACTAATGCAGTCTTTGTACACTGACTTAAAATACTGTCTTTATATATATTGAATCCCATTTATGAGAGTCTCTTTGGGTCTGTCTGTTCCTTGATCAATTTCTGGTTTTGAACATTACACCTTTTTATTACAAATGGCCCATTGCAAATGGACCTTTGTAATGTATTTTGATATTTTGTAGGAGAAACGCCTTTTCATTTTTTTCATTTATAAATGGAAAGTTGGCAAGTTCCATTTTTTCATTTTTAGTAAGTTTTAGAACCACTTGCTACCTGCCTCCCCAAATCCATTCAGAATGTGATTGTATTTGCATTATATTATATATTATGTTACAGTGAAGTGCATAATATTTTTCAGTACTTTAAGTCTTCTCAGAAGGAACATGGTATGCCTCTTCACTTTCTTGCTCCTCTGTTATGTCCTGTAGTATGGTTTTATAATTTTACTTCATAGTAGTCTTACACTTTCTTTTTAAATTTAGTCTTTGGTATTTAAAAATTATTTGTTTCTATGAATCAAGTTACTTATTTTCACTTTTAAAAAGCCAAATTATTAGTGGGATAGGTAGTGGGAAAAATTAATTTTATGTATTTACATTGTATCCGGTTACCTTATTTTGGGGAGAATGAGGAGGTGGCCCACCCACAACATGTGGAAAACCCCAGGCCTGGGATTGAACCCATGCTACAGCAGCGACTCAGGCCACCACCAATGACAGCACCATTGTGCTGCATGGAAACTCCTCCAATTACCTTATTGAACCTTTTATGTATTCTAATAATGTTTCAGTTGATTCTCTTGGTTATTTCAGTTAACTGACTCCCAACAATTATCTCGTTATTGGGATAAATTTTCATTATACTTATTTCATTTTTGGCTTTATTATGTTGCCCAGACATTTCAGAAATAGTTAAATATTAAAAAAAAAATAGTAGTAAATGCCTTTGTTTAGTTCCTGAGTTTAATGCGAATGTTTCTAGTGTTTTATTTTTAATTAGGTTGTATAGTACTGATTTTTTTATAGACTTCATAAATTTTTAAACACTTTCTTAAATTTACAGTTAAGTTTTCTTTTAAACTTGTGTTAGAATTTAGATTTTTTTTTAATTTTTTTTTTATTTTCCCACTGTACAGCAAGGGGGTCAGGTTGTCCTTACGTGTATACATTACAATTACATTTTTCCCCCAGCCTTTCTTCTGTTGCAACATGAGTATCTAGACAAAGTTCTCAATGCTATTCAGCAGAATTTAGATATTTTTTAATGCATCTATTTGAGATGCTGAGTAGATTTCTCCTTAATCCTTAATCCTTGGAAAGTGAAGATTTTAGCATTTATCTCTCTTTTTTAAATCACTATAAACAATATCTGTTCCTGTGTATTCTTTATGTATACAAGGTAATTTATTAAAAATGGGTATGGGTCTTGGCATCTACATTCATAGACAAAATTGACATATGCTCTTTCTGATATTTGTCAATTTTTGATATTCAGATTATATTAGTTTTATATAATCATTAAGGAGGCTTTTCCCCTTTTTCAGGCTCTGGAGCAGTTTAGATATCATAGAAATCATCTGGTCTTTGAAGATTTACATAACAGCACAGCCTTAAAACAAAATGAGCCTAATTCCTTTATTGGGTACAAATCTTTTCAGTTATCTGTAGTTCTGCTGGATCTGTTCACTTTTTCATCCTCTTAAAGTAATTCTGGTAACGTTTATCTTCCTGGATAATCATCCATTTAATAAAGATGTTATAGTTTATTGGCCTAAAGTTATATGCATTATTCTTCCATAAATTTTAAAACTTCTTCCTGTATTTTTGGTTTTATCACCTTTTTTCTGGTGTTGTGTTCTCCCAATTTTTGGTCTTCCATTGAGCTCTTTAGAAAGAAAAGCTTTTGGTGGTCTGTGTCCACTTGCCATATTATTTTATTCTACTTTACTTTGATTTGTTTTCTTTTTGTAGCTTATTAAAATTTTATTCTGTGTACCTAAGTTGGAATTTTCCTTTGACTACCAGTCCGGCTGTGTCCTTTAAGTTTTGATATCTCATATTGCCAATATTAATATGATCTTTATTCCTTTGTTTCAAGAATAATTTAGGACAGTATTTTTAAAGTCTAAGTGTTTAGTTTGAGAATTATCTTTATTTTTAATTATATAGCCTGTATGAATATAGCCTGTATGGTTCTGATCCTCTGGAAGTTGAAGTAGATTTTCTTCATCTCTTAGTATACTATCAGTTTTTAAAATAAACAATTTTGAAAATAAAATGATGTATCTAGCTTTCTAAATTTCACTTTAGCTGATTTTCCCCCAGATCTTACTACCTCCAGAATATACTGCATGTTTATATATTTGATGTTTTCTAATGTATACAGATACTTAAATCAAAATGGTCTATAAGAAGTTACAAATATAGACTATTTTTATTATATGATTTAGCAAAGTAGAAAAAAGTTTAAGTAGAAGTCATTTGGAATAACATTTCAAAAGAGAGAGACTTCGACTAGTCTCATTGAATGGGTCCTGTGTGGCTAGATGGTGAGTGATCAAGGATGCCATGCATGTAGGAACTTAAAGAAACAAAGACACGCATCTGTGGGGAGCTGAGGCTGCCTAGGTGAAAGAGTAACAGAAAATAAGACCAAATAGGTAACATGGGGTCTCATTCATGAGACCGTGTGAAAGTTTAATGATTGTGTAGAGCAGCCCTAAATATATCAGCATGGAACACAGTTGGAATAAATATGTCTGGTTGCAGTATATTTTAAAAGTCAAGAAAACTTAAGAAAGAAGTTCATAAAAAAAAAAAAGCTGGTAATTTACGCTGATAAAATGTGGTTTTTTGTGTTTAAAACATTGCTCCTAGAAATTGAGAAGCACCTTTCTACCTCTACTGGTTTAGTAAAATACCTGTAGATTGTGACTGGCATTTACTCATTAAAACTAGGAAAATCTTACAGAGAGCAAAATCAAGAAATTAAGCATAATCTTAGAGTAAAAGAGGATGTATGTTTCAGCTCTCTAGTAGAAATCTACCTGCTTTTATTAAAAAAAATAAAATGCAGCCTCCATTTTGAATGCAGATGGGAGAACGGATAACCATTTAGTGTTACAGTTTCTTCGGTCTAAACCTGTAATATTAAGAGATAAATTTATTTTATTTTGGTCATTCGAATTTTGGCCAAAAGCATGATGTCAGATATTTAAATATTAAAAAACCTTCTAATAATTTATAGCAGTCATTGTCTAAGAGCCATAATAAGGAAGAAAGTTATTGGACTATATTCTCAAATTCAGTATAGTTCAGTTATTAAATGACCATGCGCCTTTTTTCAAATTGGTAAATGAGAACTTTAAAAGAGTTAATAGGCAATAATGAAGTAAAGTGAGCCATGATAGTCTTACATGACAAAATATAGTTAGTTTTCATGACTATTTTAAACCACAGCAGTAAGACTTTAGACTGACATGTATGTCCCAAATAAAATTGAAATAATTGTCCTATTTATAATGCTAAGCTATATAGGACTCATAGCAGCCCCGCCCTTTTTTGACTGCACCACACAGCATGCAGAAGTTCCTGGGCTGATGATTGAACGTGAGCCACAGCACTGACAACACGGAAACTGTAACCACTATGTCACCAGCATCTCCCTTTAATGAAGTATGGGAATATACAACTAGAATATTTCATTTAATGTTTTTCAGTTAATTTCTCACTTCTATAAAATACAACTACCTAGATAGTAGTACCTGGATGGCCAAGAATTGCTTAAGAAGCATTCATTCAAAAAAAAAAAAAAAGGTGGGAATTCCCTTGTATGCAGTGTGTTAAGGACCTGGCATTGTCACTGCACACTCAGGTCACTGACATGGCACAGGTTCGTTCCCTGGCCCGGGAACTTCTACATGCTATGGGTATGGCTAAAAACAAAAACAAAATTCTCTCCCATAGAACTGTCTTTTTGTAGTATATTTTGCACATTACCTCAAATGTTTTCTGGTAATAGAGCTAGAATTTAGATGTGTCTCATATAAGTCAATATTTTTAAAATATTATCTTTAATTACCTGGACTTCTTACACACAACAGTATTTGGAATATAAACTCTATATGAGCAAACATTTATAGTTCCTACATGAGCTAATGTTTTTCAATTTGCTTATGTGCAGAAACACGCATTAGTATTTATTATTTCCCATTATAATACTGGTTGTGAGTTCTGAGGTGTTTCTATTTGTAAAGAAAAAGTAAATTCAAGCATTAAGGTAGTAATAGTGATAATTTTCATTATTAATGATTACACTGATATGGTTCAAACATTTTTGATATAATCAAAACTTATGGTAAATTTTAAAGGCTTACTTTTTCATCTATTTGTGAGCTCTACAGCTAAAAGTTAATTGTGGTGATATTATGCATTCAAAAGCCAGCCATTTTCTTTCTGATGATGGGTATTCTAGGGAACTGTATTTTAATCCTAGGATTTGAGGTATTAGAGGTATACATCAAACTCATATTAGAAAACATAGGATAGGAGATAAACCTAGAATCCCAGTCTTATAATGCATCAAAATAGATTTTGACCAGGCTCTGATTGATAAGTTTTACAAAATTATGTATTAAGCTTAGATGTATTTAAACTGTGGAACATGGGACAATATTCTTAGATGTACTACTACCTTGTTTGTAATACTTTAAAAGGAAAAAAAGCATATTTGAATGTAAGGATAATTAGATTAT
Source organism: Phacochoerus africanus (assembly GCF_016906955.1). Lineage (NCBI taxonomy): Eukaryota > Metazoa > Chordata > Mammalia > Artiodactyla > Suidae > Phacochoerus > Phacochoerus africanus. The sequence continues at coordinate 260,746,542 of NC_062544.1, forward strand.
AATTGAAGAATTCTAATATAATTAACCAAAATTGGCATTTTTTTGTATTTTCTAGGCAATTAAGTTGGAATATTCAAGGTTGGTTAAATTGGCTCAAGAAGATACCCCACCAGAAACAGACTATCGTTTGCATCATGTAGTGGTCTACTTTATCCAGAATCAGGCACCAAAGAAAATCATTGAGAAAACATTGCTAGAACAATTTGCAGATAGAAATTTGAGTTTCGATGAAAGGTAATTTGAAAATGTCAAGTATCTTATTCGTATGCTCAAATTGTCCTTGTCTTTTATAGCGTCTAACGCAATTTTTGAATGCTTACTTTAGACATACACAGACATACTTCAATAAATACAGCACAAAACTTGACTTCACTTAATTTGAACAGTGGCTTTGTAATTTATATGGGATTTATAATCATGACCTTTAAATGTTTGATCTAAAAATAACTTAAATCATTTCAGTACATTTTCATTGTGAACCACGGTACTGAGTTAAGCAACATAAAGATACACAGAAGAACATAATGTAGTCACTGCCCTCTTGGGACTTTATATTTTAGGGAAATAGAGAATTTCTCAGCCTCTACACTGTGGGTACTTTGGGCCAAATAATGCTTTGTTTTTGAGGGGACTGTCCTATAACTTGTAGGATATTTAGCTGTGCTCCTGCTCTTTACCCACCCAATGCCAGTAGTACCCCGCAAGTGGTAACAACCCAGCATATCTCCAGATACTACCACATATCCCTTGAGGGAGCAAAAATCACCCTTGTTTCAGAATCATTGGAAAAAAGTAATCATATGTACAAATAAAATAATTGAACATTTTCTGATGTAAAGAGAAAGTTTAGAATGGTTAAATTAATTTCGGTTTACCAAAAGATGTTCTCTCTTAGAGCCTCCTATAAAGCTGTTTACTAGTGTTAAAATTAAAATTTAATATAATTAGAATGAATATTATTTAAAAAATTTTAGGCCTGAGGTAAAGATCCAAAGTATTGGAAAGTTATTTTAGAATATAGAAACATTTATACCATCTCGGAATTCATTGTAAATGACTTTTGATTCTAAAATAAATGCTTATCCTTTCATGAATGTCTCAAAAATACTGAATTAAAAATAGAGGAGAATATGAGGAAAAACTAAGCATGTAGAATTAATTTCTGTCTTACCATATGTCTGATGTGAAGTTTATAACTAAGTGAAATAGTACATAAGTGGTTTTTAACAATACCCAGTAGACAGTAAATGCTCAGTGAGTGTTGGCTATTACTACTTTTACCAGTAATAGTACTGGCACCCCTTTTGTTACATATGACTGAGGATCTCAGAAATATGACTGATTATGACCCTAATTTTCTGGGCTGTTGATGTATTATGTTCTAATGAATATTTACTGTTGAATTTGGGCAAGATATTTATAGAGTACTCATAGTGACTTCAGTCCTTTGCCGCTACTTGCTCTGGTGACTACAAGTAGTCAGTTTGATTTGATAAAATTTCTCTTGTGCTTAAAGTACAGATTAAGATGTCTGGTAACTAAATACATTTTGGGGAGATTTCTTTAGCAGTGGTTCTGATCATAAAATTTACTGGAATGATTTCATTCCTACCTAAAATGATAGACAGGTTTTGGATTCTTTTTTACTGTTTTATGAATAATACCATTTGAGGGAAAATAAGACTTTATGTCTCTTGAGCTTTCTTGATATATATACACATTGTACAAAATTTTCATTGTTTATGTATTCCATTTTTATTAATAGAATATAATTTGAAAGCCACATGAAAAATATAACATGGTACTTGTGAACTAGAATTATTGATTCTTCTTTATATACTTTGTAACTATTCAACATTGTTCAAAAAGCACATTTTTCACTTAAATTATTTGGAAGTTGTTTCCTCAAAAAACTGTTTCTCAGTGACGGTGGATTTTATTTTCATGTGTGTTGGGTAGCTTAGTTTTGGTAACACAGATTTATTAGGTTTTATGGATTTTGCTTTTGATTTAGGAATACATTTCTTTTATTTGAAGGTGTCACAACATAATGAAAGTTGCTCAAGCCAAAATTGAAATGATAAAACCTGAAGAAGTAAACTTGGAGGAATATGAGGTAATGTACCTTTTGAGGAATTCTTTAGTTCACTAGTCTTTCATTTCAGCACAGCTAAGTATGTGAGAAAATGTGGCGTAGAGGGATGCAGTAACCTGCCTAAAGTTTCCATAGCTTAATGTTAACAACTTGGTTAACAGAACATACATTCTTTTTGTTTTGCTTTGTTTTGTTTTTTTTTATCTTTTTGCTAATTCTTTGGGCTGCTTCCGCGGCATATGGAGGTTCCCAGGCTAGGGGTCGAATCAGAGCTGTAGCCGCTGGCCTACGCCAGAGCCACAGCAATGCGGGATCCGAGCCACATCTGCAACCTACACCACAGCTCACGGCAACGCTGGATCATTAACCCACTGAGCAAGGGCAGGGACCGAACCCGCAACCTCATGGTTCCTAGTTGGATTCGTTAACCACTGCGCCACGACGGGAACGCCGAGAACGTACATTCTTAAATGCACTCAAGCCATGCTGTATTTTTTCTTTGCATTGGGGAAAAGTTAGAAATTTGTTTTAATCATTGTATGCCATGTATATTCATCATTATTGGATGTGCTGTGTGTGTGAGAGAGCACACACATGAGCACTTGCATTGTGCTTGTGGTAATTTTCGTGCACAAAATTGTCTTTGTGTAACTTTGGTTTTAAAATGAATGGTTGTTTTAGTTACCAATTCAGACACCTGGTATTTTTTTAAACTTTTTAAACTTTATTATGTTTTTAAAAATGTGTAAATCTCATAAATTTTAACTAACTTACATGAGTGTCTTTGCGTAATGTTTGGTCTCTTTTATAGACTTAATTACTTTAGATTCCCTTAAACAATTAGTGTAATTCACATTAATAGATAGATATAGAAAACATTCATTTTTTTTTATCGTCAAAACACTCACTCACCTGGAATACAAGATAACTAATTTAATCTGCTAAAAAGTGTCCTGAAAAACAAAAATAAACAAAACTACAACAAATATCATACAGAAATATGAATACTGAAAGCTTTCCTTTTGTGACCAGGAAAAAGACAGGTGTGTCTGCCATCACCACCTTTATTCAGAATTGTACTGGAAGTTCAAGCAGGGGAGTAAGGCAACAAAAATAAAGCAAAAAGTAAATGATTGGGAGTTCTCATTGTGGCTCAGTGGTAATGAACCCAACTAGTATCCATGAGAATGTGGGTTCAATCCCTGGCCCTGCTCAGTGGGTTAAGGATCTGGCATTGCCATGAGCTGTGTTGTAGGTCACAGAAGTGGCTTAGACCCTGCATTGCTGTGGCTGTGACATAGAACAGCAGCTGCAGCTCTGATTCAACCCCTAGCCTGGGAACTTACGTATGCGTGGCCCTAAAAAAAAAATAAGTAAGTGATTGGAAAAGAAGAAACAAACTTAGCATTATTTGCAGATTGTATACCTAGAAAGTACAAACAAAATCTACAGATAGGTTTATCTGAGATAAAGATAATAAGAGCTTTGTGACATGTAAATCTATGTCAAATACCAGTTTTATTCCTTATGCCAGTAACAAATAATCAAATAGAAATTTTGAAGAATGTCACCATTTTCAATAGTGTCAAAAACTATGGAGTACCTAGAAGTAAATTTAACAAAAAATGTGCATGACTTTAGGAGACATTCAAGAAAACCTAAATAAATGGATATATGTATCGTGTTTGGAAAACTGAGTATTGTAAAGATGTCAGCTCGTTTGTTGGTGCAGTGCAGTTTCTATTAAATTTCTAGCAAGTTGTTGTATGCAGCTTGATAAGCTGAGTCAAAAATTTTATGGAACTGGAGAGAGCACACTCTAGCCATAACATTCTTGAAGAAGAACAGGTAGGAAGGTTTTTTTTGTTTTGTTTTGTTTTTTTCCCCACTTGAAATCAAGACATACTGTCTTCAGTTCCTGTTGTCTCAACGGGTCAAGGACCCAACATTTTCTCTGTGAGGATGCAGGTTTGATCTGTGGCCTGGCTGAGTGGGTTAAGGATCCAGCATTGCTGCAGGCTATGGCTTAGGTCCCCCATGCACCTCAGATCCAGTGTTGTTGTGTGTAGCAGCTGTGGCTCTGATTCAGCCCTTGGCCTGGGAACTTCCACCTGCCAGAGGTGTAGCCATAAAGAGAAAACAAAATAAATAAGTAAAAAGATATAGTATATAGTATCTTAACCTTTATGCTTTACTAATATTAGCATAAGAATAGGTAACTGATTAAAACAGAATAGAAAATCTAGGAACATAGCCACAAGTAAATGGACACACAATACATGCCAGAGAAAGCAAGCAAATTGATTGCTAACTCTATGTTTTCCAAAATTCAGGTTACGTGGGACCTGATTTTCGATGGTGATTTGATTCTGCAGTCGCTTGACAAGTTTGCTTCCTCAGACTAGACTCATCACATTTTTATTCTAAAAACTTCTCATATTTTTTTCTAACTGCAGAGCCATTAAATTGTATAGGTGTTTTTTCAGCACAGGTTTTTGGATTCTGTATATCCCAGATATCTTTGTCTTGCTCCAAGTCACACATCAGGGAACATTGGCCCGCAGATCAAATCTAGCTCACCACCTGCTTTTATAAATAAAGATTTATTGGAATACAAGCATCTGTTTACATAGTGCTTTCACAGTGCAACTACAGAGTTGAGTAACTAAACAAAGACTACATAGCCTCCAATGCCTCTAAAACATTGACTATCCAGCCTTTTAAAGGGAAAATTTACTTACAACTTCTAAGGCAATTCTAGTGACCATAGAGTGGCAATTTAAATACTTGCGTCAGGAAAGCTAACTTTATATTTGCAAGACCAATTTTGTTATTAAGGTCTAAAGGTAAGAAAGTTATGCCTTTTAAAATTAAAAATTAAAATGATTTATATTCAAGGAGAATATAATTGGCCAATAACTGGTCTATATGTTTCTTTCTTTCATTTGCTTATACTAATGTATTTAAAAAGCTTTCACACTTTTATCACCACTATGTCTTTTAGGTTAGTCCTGTTTTGAATTTTATGGTTTTCCCTGATTCAGTTTTTATTAAGAAAGTTAAGGAAAAAATCCTTATTTTTAATTGCTTCCTAGAGTTATAGGTTGTCAATTTTGAATTGTAGTCGTATTACACACCCAATATTTGTAGGAGGTTTTTAGGGGAGCTGTGAAATGCATCCATTTGGAGAGAGGGGCTATGAAATGTAAAATGCACATTTAGAATGCAGTACAAAAATGGAAAAATTAAAGGATTAATTATGATATTACATGTTTATTTTTCTTACAGTTCCTTAAAATTCTACTTCAAATAACAGTCTTCAAGCTTTGCTTCATCTTAGAGTAATTATCTTCATTTACCTTCCACCTTCAGTGGGATATAGATCTATAATAATATTTTTTAATTTGAAATATTGTTGCTTTACAATATGTTAGTTTCAGGCGTACAGCATAGTGATTCAGTGTGTTTACATATTATATACTTCATTAACAGTTATTATAAGATAGTGAATATAATTCCCTGTGCTATACAGTATATCCTTATTGCCTACTTTAAACCTAGTAGGTTATATTTGCTAATCTTGTACCCCTATTGTGCCCCTTCACCTTTCCCTCTTCCGCTGGTAAAGTATGGAGATTTCTCAAAAATATGAAAATAGAACTACTGTGTAATTCAGCAGTTCTACTCCTGGGTAGATAGCCGGGAAAAAATTAAAATACTTAACTTGAAAAGATATTTTGTACCCCAGTGATCTATAATAATATCTTAACAATAAACTTTTACATTGAAGAATTTTTGAGAGAAAACTCTGATTATCCTGCCTTTGTATTTCTGTTATCTTCAAATGAGACCATTTATTTAATTTCTTATCAATGTCTAGTACTTTTTATGTTTGTTACTATACTTGTAAGTAGTTTTGTATGTCCGAAGTTAAAGTCTTGATCTGATCTAGTTTAATCTTTAATTTCAAACTCTTTGCTTCTATTTTAAATAGTTGTCAGAACAATGTATTTATAAGCAGTTTTCATTGTAGTTTTATATCTTACAATATTTTCTTTCACCTACAGGAGTGGCATCAGGATTATAGGAAATTTAGGGAAACAACCATGTATCTCATAATTGGGCTGGAAAATTTTCAAAGAGAAAGGTAAGGCACAATGGACACACATGAAAAGGAAAGCCTAATATTTGTACTAAATTCTATTCAGATGTGATCTCATCTGTAGAAAGAGTTTATTTGCAATATGTATTTTCACTAAACTTTTTATTTTAAAAGTCTTAGATTTACAGAGAAATTGCAAAGTTAATACAAAGAGTGCCTATGTACCCCATGTACAGTATATTTCCATTTTAAATTAAACCTGTAAAGTTAGCATTATTGTCATTATTTTTATCAACTCAAACACTGCAGTTAGAATTAGATTAAAGCCTAGAAGTTTGCTGGGGACCAAGATACTGGTAGTCCAGCAAATGGAGTCCTTTGATTCATTCTCCAGCCTCCGCCTTCTAGTCATTAGACTTTTTCCTATTCTTTCTGAGTTTAATCTTGACTTCAGACTATAGATTGGGTTTCTAATCTGTCTCTTTGTTCTGAACTTTAGGTACTATAAAAAAAATAGCTGTATAAAACTGAACACTTGTCTTCTAAATACTGTGACTACAAATATTCTAGATTACTTTTCCTACCAATTACAGATGATTTTAAAGGGATCTCTACTTATTAAATTATAATTATTGTTATTGAGAAGAAAGGATATTGACTTATTGACCATTATAAATTATTC